>NC_079167.1:81250991-81550991 GCF_947568905.1 Ostrea edulis
AGCATGTCAGTTTTGAGAAAATACTGCAAAAACAGTACATGATTTGTCTAACTTTTCTCACAGTTTTCAAGTGAGGACCCTCTTATGTATGAATGTTGAAGATGTGCATGAAGCAAAGATTGCATTTCTTGTAGGGGCCAGCCTTGTGTACATTTAATGATGGTGTCTTCTCTGAAAATGACTGGAAAGGCATAAAAAAGATTTATACCAGTGTGAAGGAGAAAGATGCCCTTAAAATTGGACGATTCGGTTTAGGATTCAAATCAGTATTTCATCTTACAGGTAATCTTTCCACATCATAGTCTCTTCCCGCAATGCAAACAATGTCACATAAACTTAAGGTAGAAGAGGGTGTCATTATAGGCAGGTGATAGTTACCATTTAACTTGCATCGTGACCCATGTGCCTCTGCTGTCGTATTTCACATCTAATTGATGTTTACAGATAGCTTGTACTTTGATAGCATGTACAGGTATCTTATTTAATGAGTTTCTTAACATATACACTGCAAAGACAATATTTGAGGCGAGATTAACATTCGGTTAATTGTTCACTAGATACGCCCATCATAGTGAGTGGAGACCGATTGCTGGTCATCAACCCAACTAATACCACAGAGAAAGTTTGTCACAATGTCACATTCAAAAAGCTTACCTCTGAAAAATACAAAGCGACTCTGTGGCCAGTAATAAAGAAAGTTTTCAAAATGGATGCAGGAGGATTTTTTGGATTTGACACATCTTCTGTGGAGGAGGAAAATTATCCAAGTATGTATCAAACCAGTCGTTTTCTGCACCGGATTAGTGCTTCCTGTTACATGTACTATTCTAGGTCACCAGAGTTGGGCGATTTATTGCAGTTTGTCACCATCTGTTAATTGCAGTCCATCTGTTGATTGCACATTTGTATCTTGATGATGACAGAACTCTTGAAATTAGGTATAAAGCCTCTTTGGGCTGATAGAAAGCTAAATCATCTTAAAATTTCTCGACTTTCGTACTTTAGGGGCAAAGGAAAAGTTCCAAAATTTAACTTATTTTCAAAACTGAGATCTTCCTCTGTCTAGTGTTGTATATATGAAGGGAAAACTAAATGTATTCTACAGTCCCAGCTTTGTTAGACAGAAAAATTTCCCATAGATAAAGTCGGATCTCGCACTGGTGATAATATCAAAAATAAGTTACTGTAAAGTTCTGGCAAGGTAATTCTTGTGCTCTGAAGATCAAATGTTGATGGGCATATTGTTAGGTCTTCTGAGCCGAAGGCTCAAAGAGCTAATGCTATGGCCATTTGTGCGGTGTGCGTAAACTTTTTAGAAAAAGGGCTATAACTCAAGAACCCCTTGGCCAATTTTTTTCAAATTTGTTACAGGGTATCATTGGCCCAAGGGCTTTCATACATACTAAATAGAGGGATGTGACCCTTTAACAAGGGGAGATAATCAGGAAAATACAAACAAAAGTAGTGGTTGCTAAAAAATCTTCTTCTCAAGAACCACTGGGCAGATTATCACCAAACTTACACATAAGGATGAGGATATGTTGTAGATTAAAAATTGTTCAAGGCATTACCCTGGGGCAAAGGGCGTGGTCTCAAGGTCACTTCAAAGTTGACCTAAATTTATATTTCCTTAAATCTTTGATATTTTAGTCATTATAAGGAGTAGGATCATCAAATTTTGGCAGTTGATGCATCTTAGGACCTTGTGTCAAGTTGTCTCAAAAGTAGGTCAAAAGTAGGATTTGACGGCTATATTTATATATTTCAGATACTATTTGACCTACAGTCATCAAACTTTGTCAGTTGATGGGTCTTGCATGTTCGGAGTTCGCTGACCAAAAAGTAGGTCACCATGACCTACGATTGGAATTTGACAGCTATATTTCAATATTCAGATACTAATTGGCTTAAAATCATCAAACTTTGTCAGTTGATATTTCTTGGGTTCTCAAAATGTGTAAACCAAAAAGTAGGTCACATTGACCTAGTTTTTTTGAATTCTTAGGATTTAACTAAAGATTTAGAATACTAAGAGGCTAAGAATAGAAATGGTGGGGTTGTACAATTTATCAGAAGAGCGATTCTAGGCCCTTGGGCCTCTTGTTTTTGTCCTGTATTGGTCGTTCTTTCCACTTTAATCTTGCTGGAGTTTGAACAATTTTTAAGCAAAGTTAATCTATGCAATATCTCCAGAAGTATTTTGTCTACAGATTCCTTTTGGCAAGACCTTTTACTTGTATCATTATTGTCACAGGCAGCATACATAGTGATTCACAAACACGACTGTTTTTCTCAGATACTCTGTTTTGGTTTCCTTTGAGGCAAGAACCATCTTCACTTCTGGACAAGGTCTGTCCACCCTCCAAGATAAAGAGCCTAATGGAGTCCTTCAGGAAAGAGGCCGACACCATTCTCCTGTTTCTTCAGAACATTAACACAATCACCATCATGGAAAACAAGGACAGCATACTGTATGAAGTTACAATAGAAGGAGTAGGTGCATCCAAGCAAGAGTTTTCCAAATCCAGAACATTCATAAAGAATCAGTTGAAGAGCTTAAAAACTAAACCAGACCATTCCTTAAGCGTCGCTTACAATGCTCAGCTGACTACCAGCAATGTGAAAGAGGGACACCAAAAGACAGCAATGTTCAAAATAGTCAGCTTCTTTCAAGGCACAACTGAAATGTCACAACCTCTTAGGAAGCTGTTGGAGGAAGGCGACAATGATCCGTTTGTAGGGGTAGCTTACCCATTGCAGTTAGATGAATCGTTCAATGCACACGTTTTCTGTTTTCTACCTTTGCCTCTGCAGTCCAAAAGTTTGACCAATTTACCCATACATGTGAATGGGTTCTTTAACCTTGACCCAACAAGGGATCATGTCTTACAAGCCACAGCAGGGGAAGTTGAAAAAAGAGATGATAAAATAACATGGAATGAGCTGTTGATCATGGAGGTAATGCCTCGGGCATATGAGAAGCTGTTTGTGGATCTTAAAAGGGAAGGTAGTCCCGCAGAAGTTATCTACCATTGTTTGCCAGAAGTTGAAAACGTTGACTGTGAACTATGGAGGAAACTCCTTTCACCGGTCTATGAATATGTCCTCAAAATGCAAATCTTTCAGACAAAGAAGAAAACATGGGTTAGTTTTGAAAATGCTGTATTTGATGTATTTGATAAGAAAGAAGGAGAAATAACCAAAGAAATAGAAGACCAAGTAATAGAACTGATCAAAGACTATGATGAAAACATAGTCGTGTTGCCCAAGAATTTGAAAAGTTTAGTGGAGTCCTGGACTAGGTACACCTTTCTTCCTGAAGTTCATCCAAAAGTAATCAGTTCAGGATATGTAGCTGGCCTTTTACACAAAGATCCACAATATAAATTGAAGTCCAGAGAAAGCAAAATAATCCTGCTAGACTACTTTTTGAGATGTGCTGATCCTAAGGATTTCAGAGAACTGGAATTGCTGCCCTCAGATGATAAGACCCACTTTCTGTCTTTTGTCTCCAAAGGACCCTTATACTTGTGTTCAGATAAAAAGACAGCTGCATTGTTTCCAAAGCTAGAGAAACAGTTTCTGTCAGATTTTCCAGAAGACATGACAACCAGGCTTCTGAGAATTCCAAACTGTAAGTAGGTTTACAAAAACACTACAATATGTCAACAAACTTTATTGTTGTCAGTTAGAAATTAGGAATTTCTTTGAAAGGGAAGGGGGGGGGGGGGGGCAAAATGATGTAATATTTTAAAAATGGTATTTGCTTCTTCACATGAAATAGGCAAGCTGAGTGCATAGTTGTCAAGGAGGCTTTGACCAAACTAAAAAATTCATTGCTCTAGGGTAAGATATTCAGACTGAGTAGCAGAGCTAAATAAGTCATATATAACAGTGCATCATGTATTTTATCCATGTATTGGTCTTCTATCCATCAATACCACTTCACAGTAATTGTTTATGTTGTTTTTAGCTCACCTGAGCTGAAAGCTCAAGTGAGCTTTTCTGATCACTCGTATTTCGGCGTCTGTCCGTCTGTAAACTTTTCACATTTTCAACTTCTTCTCAACAACCACTGGGCCAATTTCAACCAATGTTGGCACAAAACATTCTTAGGTAAAGGGAATTCTAAATTGTTAAAATAAATGGCCAGGCCACCTTCCAAGGGGAGATAATCAAGAAAAGGTAAAAATAGGGTAGGGTCATTAAAAAAATCTTCTTCTCAAGAACCACTGGGCCAGAAAAGATGAAATTTATAGATAAGCTTTATTAGGTAGTGCAGATTCTAAATTGTTAAAATCATGGCCCCCGGGGGTCGGATGGGGCCACAATAGGGGATCAAAGTTTTACATACAAATATATAGGAAAAATCTTTAAAAATCTCCTTCTCAAGAACCACTGAGCCAGAAAAGCTGATTTTTACATGAAAACTTTCTGACATAGTGCAGATTCAAGTTTGTTCAAATCATGGCCCCCGGGGGTAGGATGGGGCCAGAAGGGGGGGATCAAAGTTTTACATACAAATATATAGGGAAAAACTTTAAAAAATCTTCTTCTCAAGAACCACTAAGCCACAGAAAAGCTGAGATTTACATGAAAGCTTCCTGACATAATGCAGATTCAAGTTTGTTCAAATCATGGGCTCCGGGGGGTTGGATGGGGCCACAAGGGGGATCAAAGTTTTACATACAAATATATAGTTAAAATCTTTTTCTCAATAACCACTGAGTCAGAAAAGCTGATATTTACAAGAAAACTTTCTGACATAGTGCAGATTCAAGTTTGTTCAAATCATGGCCCCCGGGGGGTAGGATGGGGCCACAAGTTGGGGTTGGGGGGGGGGGGGGTTCAAAGTTTTACATACAAATATAGGAAAAAGCTTTAAAAATCTTCTTAAGAACCATTGGGCCAAAGAAGTTGACATTTCATGGAAGCTTTCTGACATAGTATAGATTCAAGTTTGCAAAGAGTAGTTTGGGCCATAATAGGGACTAAGCTTTTACATGCAAATATATATGGAAAGTCTTCAGATCTGGGCCAAGGTGACCCAGGTGAGCGATGTGGCCCATGGTCCTCTGGTTTTTTTTGTTTTTTGTTTTTGATATAGTGCAGATTCAAGTTTGTTAAAATCATAGACCACGGGGATTGGATGGGTCCTCAAGGGGGGCATCAAAGTTTGACATACAAATTTATAGGAAAAATCTTCTTCTCAAGAACCACTGAGGCAGAAAAGCTGAGATTTATAGGAAAGCTTCCTGATATAGTGCAGATTCTAAATTGTTAAGATCATGGCCCCTGGGGGTCGGATGGGGCCACAATAGGAGGTCAAAGTTTTACATACAAATATATAGGAAAAATCTTTTTCAGAACCACTGAGCCAGAAAATCTGAGATTTATTTGAAAGCTTTTTGATGTAGTGCAGATTCAGGTTTGTTAAAATCATGGCCCCCGGGGGTAGGATGGGGCCACAATAGGGGATCAAAGTTTTACATACAAATATATAGGAAACATCTTTAAAAATCTTCTTCTCAAGAACCACTGAGCCAGAAAAGCTGAGATTTATATGAAAACTTCCTGATATAGTGCAGATTCTAAATTGTTAAAATCATGGCCCCCGGGGGTCGGATGGGGCCACAATAGGGGGTCAAAGTTTTACATACAAATATATAGGAAAAATCTTTAAAAATCTTCTTCTCAAGAACCACTGAGCCACAAAAGCTGATTTTTACATGAAAACTTTCTGACATAGTGCAGATTCAAGTTTGTTCAAATCATGGCCCCCGGGGGTAGGATGGGGCCAGAAGGGGGGGATCAAAGTTTTACATACAAATATATAGGGAAAAACTTTAAAAATCTTCTTCTCAAGAACCACTAAGCCACAGAAAAGCTGAGATTTACATGAAAGCTTCCTGACATAATGCAGATTCAAGTTTGTTCAAATCATGGGCTCCGGGGGGTTGGATGGGGCCACAAGGGGGATCAAAGTTTTACATACAAATATATAGTTAAAATCTTTTTCTCAATAACCACTGAGTCAGAAAAGCTGATATTTACAAGAAAACTTTCTGACATAGTGCAGATTCAAGTTTGTTCAAATCATGGACCCCAGGGATTGGATGGGGCCTCAAGGGGAGCATCAAAGTTTGACATACAAATTTATAAGAAAAATCTTTTAAAATCTTCTTCTCAAGAACCACTGAGCCAGAAAAGCTGAGATTTATATGAAAGCTTCCTGATATAGTGCAGATTGTAAATTCTTAAGATCATGGCCCCTGGGGGTCGGATGGGGCCACAATGGGGGGTCAAAATTTTACATACAAATATATAGAAAAAATCTTTAAAAATATTTTTCCCAGAACCACTAAACCAGAAAAGCTGAGATTTATATGAAAGCTTTTTGATATAGTGCAGAGACAGGTTTGTTAAAATCATGGCCCCTGGGGGTAGAATGGGGCCACAACAGGGGATCAAAGTTTTACATACAGATATATAGGGAAAATCTTTAAAAATCTTCTTCTCAAGAACCATTGGGCCAAAGAAGTTCACATTTACATGAAAGCTTTCTGACATAGTGTAGATTCAAGTTTGCAAAAACCATGGCCTCCAGGGGTAGGTTTGGGGCCATAATAGGGACTACGGTTTTACATGCAAATAGATATGGAAAATCTTCTGATATGGACCAAGGTGACTCAGGTGAGCGATGTGGCCCATGGGCCTCTTGTTTTGTGTTTTTTCTTCTTTTTTTTATGCCCCCGAGATCGAAGATCGGGGGGCATATTGTTTTTGTCCTGTCTGTCATTCTGTCTGAAACTTTAACTTTGCTAATAACTTTTGAACAGTAAGTGACAGAGCTTTGATATTTCACATGAATATTCCTTGTGACAAGATCTTTCCGTGGGTATCAACATTTTTGACCTTGTGACCTTGACCTTGGAATTTGACCTACTTTTTGAAAACTTTAACCTTGCTAATAACTTTTGAACAGTAAGTGATAGAGCTTTGATATTTCACATGAGTATTCCATGTGACAAGACCTTTCTGTGGGTACTAAACCTTAACCTTGACATTTGACCTACTTATAAAAAAATGACATTGGTCATATCTTCTAAATGGTAAATATTAGAGCTTTCATGTTGTAAATGAGCATTTCTTGTGACAAGATCTTTCTATTGGTACCAAGATAGTTGTCCTTGTGACCTTGGCCATCTTCGGAATTGGCCATTATTGGGGGAATTTGTGTTTACCAAACACATCTTGTTTCTTTTTTATTGAATGCCCCACTCGAGAATTTTTTTTACTTATAGCAAGAGATCAACTGCTTTAGTTGAAGTGACATATATACTGTATTAACCTATTCATGCTACAAGAGAAATGTTGCACGCTAAATTTGGTAAAATGTGTTCCAGTAGGGCTTGAGACGTTTAACAAGTGCTTCAAACAGAATTTATCACTCATGAAGATGTTACCACCTGTAGAAGTGCCACAAATTTAGACTTGGGCTCAAGGCTATATAAGGGAAGGTTCTTTTTCGTTCCAACAATTGATGTGACCTTGGATTTTAAGGTCACAGCCTTGTGCACCATGACTAGGGCACCACTTGTGGCATTTCTAGAAAAGCTAGCTCAATAAGAGAGAAAGATTCTTGAATTGGATGTAAAACAACAAAAACCAATGTTACTGCCAAGGTACAAATTGGTATTGATGAATAAAAGACCGAAAATGCAATACACTTTTATATGACTAGTTATACCCCCCCCACCCCCACCCCCGCAACAAGTTGGGGGGGGGGGGGGGTATACTGGAATCGTGTTGTCCGTCTGTCCGTCTGTAGACGCAATGGTTTCCGGGCTCTAAAGCATTATCCTTTCCACCTACCGTCACCATATCATATATATGGACTACCATGGGATGAAGATGTTCCCTATCGATTTTGGGGTCAAAAGGTCAAAGGTCATGCGCACTGGACATTGAAGTAGCAATATGGTTTCTGGGCTCTAAAGTGTTATCCTTTCCACCTACAGTCACCATATCATACATATGGACTACCCATGGGATGAAGATGTTCCCTATCGATTTTGGGGTCAAAAGGTCAAAGGTCACGCGCACTGGACATTGAAGTAGCAATATGGTTTCCATTTAAATTCTTTAACGGCTTTTTTCATCGCATGGAGATGCTGTGTTCCTAGATAATCCATTTCTCCCTACAAACGAGAATACCCAAGGTTTGTCATGCCATTTGTTTTTTACACTCAGAAAAGAGGTAGTTTATACCTATTACCAACACCCTTTGGGAGATTGGGGTAAGCGGGGGGTATTCTTGGTGAGCATTGCTCACAGTACCTCTTGTTTAGATCGTTTATGGGATCTAAATATATATATATATATATGACCTTAGGGCAATAAATTTCGCAGTTTTGGGGAACAAAAACTGAATTTCATTGTCCCTGCATACTGGGGACTGAGGAGCAGGGTAAAAACCTAATATGCGCAATCTTTAAAATATTTCAGTAAACACACTGTTATATAGTCATGATGAGTTAGGAAACCTCTATCAAATTTTGAGGAATGTGATGTTCCTGATCTCTGGGTCAAGTGTTCAGTGAATTATTTGGTGAAGAAAAATGACATGGAATTCTTCTTTACAAATGACCATTGATTGAACATGGGAATAACTTCTCCAAAGAAGGATTATATCATCTATAGGAATCTACATATCTATTTTCTGACCCCCATTTTCCCACTTTGTATCTAGGCAACAATGTTGTAATAAAAGGCATTGGAAACTCTTACTTTGCACAAGACCGCCTAATGACCAGATTATGTGTAATGATAGGTCACAAATCTTAAGCACATTACATTTCCTGGGTTTGAAAGATGCACTCATTACACCATCAACATGTTCTTCCCATGTATGTGCAAGGTTACAGTGTGTTATTAAGGAGACTGTTAAGGACATCTTGTTATATTTTGTAGATGTGGTGAAGGAGTGGGCCCCTGCAGATTTTTCACATCTGCTGAAAGAATCCATCAAAGCACAGGGAATTGAGTCAGCCTCCACACTCAACAGAGACATGTCATTGTGGATTAAAAGAGTATGGACATTTTTGTCCGAATATCAAGAATTGATCCAAAAAGTTGAAAACCTTCCGATTCTACTGGAGAAGGGAACTGGACAAGTAGAAATCATTCATCGACTCCATGTGTTGAAAGGAGATTATATGCTAACAAAATCACAGAATTTGTCTCCACTTCCAGATTCAGTGAGAAAAGTTTTAGAAACATGTGGTATGATATTACTAGAAGAAGTTTTATTTCTCCAAAATCCAACAGTTACAAAATATATTGCACAGCCAACAGTCAAAGATGTTTCCAAAGTGTTGGGAAAAGCCTTAAGAAATGATGAGAGATGCATTGACAAGATTAATTCTCTACCAGAGGCAGTGAGAAAACAGTTTGCTCAATTCATGGTAACTTGTGCCCCATGTGATATGACAAATTCCTTAACCAAATTTCTAAGGAGAGTGAAATTATTCCCAGTATCCTATTCACATGGAGCCACCCAAGACCTTTATGCAGTTGATGATGTTAAAGGAATAGCACCCAAAGGTTTGAAAAAATTTCCTGTCAAGTATTGCACTCTTCTGATTGATGCAAATTATCAAAATCTGTCTTTTGTTGAGAGGTTAGGTTGCCAGGAATTTGAAGAAGAGAGGTTGATGAAGGAGACTTTGTGCAGAATAAGTAGGAATGAAGTTTATCAAGCAGGGGAAGTGGCCATATTTATGAAATATTTCATGGATAGACTCAATGACTCTACCCCTAATGTGCAGTTAGAGATTGCGGCTGCTATTCCATTTATTGAGAATGGAAATAAAGAATTGAAACCTCCAAAGGATTTCTTTGATCCACTGAATGCTGAGTTGTGCGAGCTTTTCCTAGGAGAGGAAAATATTCATTTTCCAAACAGTACTGGAAACTTGCAAAGCATTGGTTTGAAACTACACAAACTGAAGATAAAATCCGCAACATATATCAATACAAAGGATTTATTGGAAACAATCACTTTTATAGAAGCAAATGGTGCAAAACTGGATTGCTCTAAACTGAAGAAGAAGGCAAATGCTTGCTTAAGGTTTGCTGCAAATTTGCAGCAGGATTCAGAATTTGAAGACTTCATTAAAAGAATAAGGCAACTGCATTGGATTCCAGTGATGGAAATAAGACCAAGCAAATATCCAAAGCAGATGAAATGGAGAGGAGAGGAGAAAAAAGGACCATGCAAGCCCACCGAAGCTTGTTCTCAAGATCATAGTTCACTAGTTGGATCTGTGTGTTTTATATCTGACTGTGATCAAACTCAAAACCTGTTAGACAGATTACTACATCAACCAACTTCTGATTTGGTTATTCAACAATTGAAACATTTATCAGAGAGGTATAAACATTCAAAGAATACAATTGAATATGAGTTGATGCTTAAAGAGTTGTATGAGTATTTGGCTTCAAATCCCATATGTACAGAAGATTTGAAATTTGAAGATGTTGTTCCAACCAAATCATCATTCACAAGAAGTGCAAATATCTACCTTGAATCCCTTTCAAATACTCACCAAATATCGCTAGAGCCCTACATGTACCAATTGAGTGAAAAATGGTTGAACCGGTCTGAAATGAGAATTTTTTTTATTTCTATTGGCTGCAAAGACAGATTGACATATGAAGATCTCATATTTGTTCAAGAAAAAATCCATGCTTACCATAACGCTAGAGATAGGGCATTAGAAAGCACCGACATTGAAAGAGATTTGTCAATGCTGGTAAACATTTTGGAGATTTTGAAAGAAATGCGAGATGAATTATCCCAAGAAGAACTTTCTCGTGTTTTATTTCCAGTTCAGACAAAATCAAAGAAAATTGTTCTGAAGCAATATCTTGAATGCACTTATACAGATGATAATTCTCTAACAGATGAATTCTCAGAATTGGAGGAGGATGGAGAAAGAGAGGAAGACAAAGAACTTCATTTTGTTCATGAAAGGATTAGAAACTCCATTGCAGAGTGCCTTGGTGTTCCTTCCTTGACACATAGAGTGATGGAAAGTGGTGGAATTGTTGATTTGGAGTTTGAGCAATGGGGGCAAGAAGAACCACTCACAACAAGGATACGAAATCTTTTAAATGATTACACAGATGGTCTGTCTGTATATAAAGAAATGCTACAAAATGCTGATGATGCTGGAGCAAGCTGTATGAAAATACTCTACGATGAGAGAAAAAATGAGCAAGCAAGAACGGGTTTGATTGATAAAGGTATGGAGGAGTGCCAAGGACCTGCCCTCTGGTTTTACAATGATGCCTTATTCGAAGAGAAAGATTTTCAGAATATCATAAAACTTGGAGGTGGAACAAAAAAATCAGAAAAGACAAAAATTGGTAAATTTGGATTAGGATTTTGTTCAGTTTACAATGTGACGGATGTCCCCAGTGTTGTCAGTGGAAAATACCTTGTTTTCTTTGACCCACGAACAATACATCTAGGGAAAGCTATCAAGGACAAATCAAAGCCAGGTCTTCGCATTCCTATATCAAAGGTGGTGAATAAGTTCCGAAAGCAGTTCATGCCTTACAATAAGATTTTCCAATGTGATCTTTCACCAGAAAGTCGTGGGGAAGAGTATGATGGTACTCTCTTTAGACTTCCTTTGCGCACTGCTAAACAGGCTGCAGATGACCCAAATGGCATCTCAACAACGGAGTACAAACGGGGAGAGGTAGTGTCTATTATAAAGAAATTCATGGAATCAGCCGGCAATCTATTACTGTTTACCCAAAATGTGGGAAGAATAGAGCTACACTATCTGCAAAGTGATGATCCAGAAAAATGTGAACTGTTGTACTCGGTTGAAAGGAAAATTGGACAAGAACAATGTATGAACATTCTTGAAGAGGCCAAACAAAGGATAGGTGGAGATATGGTTCAGACGTTACAATATGACATAGTAGTAGAAGTGAATACCACTGTCATCGAAAGCCTACTGGGAAAAGATTATGACAATATGATGACTGGATCAACTTCCAAATGGATTGTGTCCTGGGCAGTTTCAGATCTGCAGCTAAATATTCCAGGATGTCTTCCTGTAGCCAGTACAGCAATTCCTCTCTCTTTTTCGCTCAATGGCAGTGGACAAGTACCATATGGGTTTTACAACACTGGACATGTATTCTGTTTCCTTCCCCTTCCACAAAAAAGTCAAACATTAGTGCATCTCAATGGATGTTTTGCTGTAGAACATAGCAGGAAGAGAATTGTCTCTCCATCTCCAGACCACGTGTCAGAAGAACGTGCAGACTGGAATCATTCTCTGATGTCACATGTACTTAGTATGGCTTACATAAATATGCTGGAAAATATCAAAGAATGTGCTCAGTTAGAAAACTATCTGTACTCCACAGCATGGCCAGTGTCCCTTGAAGGAAATGCTTTCAACCCACTTGTGTGCGCATTTTATGAAAACATTTCTCAAAATAATTCCAAAGTATTTTTTTCCAATGGGAATTTACTTCAGAAGTTTTCTCTCACAGAATGTGTGTTTTTGGATAATGATTTGCAAAATGATTCCATGGTTGGTGAAACTGCTTTCCAGTGCTTGCAGCAGTTTAATCCTTTCCAGAAGCAAGTGATGTATATGGATTATACAATACAAAAGGAGTTCGAGAATGCTAACTGTGAAAATTCCTTACAGGCACAAATATGTCTTGAGAAATGCTTTCACACCCGGGTATTCCTTGTAAATCTTCAAAATGAGTTTTGGAATTCTGAGATCCGAAAAGAAGTTCGTAGAAATCTTCTGAAGCGCATCCTTAGAAATGAAAATCTTTTTGAGGTTCGAGAAAAAATGAAAGATATTGAATGTATTCCAACAAAGCCAGATGGGTTACTGCGAAGACCATCAGATTTAATCAATCCATACTCTAGAATCATTAGCGACATGTTCTGCGACTCTGATAATAGATTTCCTGATGATGAATTCATTTCACCAGATGTCAAAAAATCTCTAATGTCTCTTGGGGTGAATACAGATCATTTGCCTGATGCATTATTGCTTGAAAGAATACGAAGTGTAAATGTTTGTGCTCAGATTGATTGTGACTTGGCAAAGAACAGATTTAGAGCTATAATGAGATATATGACACATTGCAGTTTAAGCCTGGAAGTGTTGAAAGAAATGCAGGGGATTCCATTTCTTCCCGTGATGGTAAAACCAAAGAACTGGCCATGCAAGTGGTTTTCACCCAGTGAGTTTCATTTTGCAGCTCCTAATGACTTGTTCAGGATGGATTGCAAGTTCCTGATAGGAAGTGTTCAGAAAATTCTGGATGAAACCATTGTAATTGAATCAGGGAATGTATTCCTGACAAAACTTCCCATGAAGAGCGTGACTGATGTAAAGAATGATCTTGTTATTGGTCAGCTTCAAGCTATTTCAGAATTAGAAAATAGGGTCATAACTTCTATTGAAGAATCTACCAATATGGAAAGGATATGTGATGCAGTATATAAGTATTTAAACAGTACACCACAAGATGATTTGAAGCAGTTTCAGGATTTATCTTGTATTTGGTTAGCGACATCCAACACGCTAGTGAAACCTTGTTGCTCATCTCTATGCAGTTCAGATGATGCCCCACCCTACATTTACAAAGTTGATCCCAAGTGGTCCAATTACGAATCCTTCCTGCTGAATGTGGGTGTTCATCAGCATGTAGAACCAGAGTTAATATTGGAAATTTTAAAGGTCATTGAGATGAAAGAGGGGGAAATGGTGGAGAATGTGGATGCTGTTGTCAGTCTGTACAATTTACTGTCTTGCAGCAAGTATGTGAAAGATTTTCCACAGCTTCTACCAGACCAAGGTGGTATAATGAGAAAGCCCAGTGATATGTGTTTGGAGGATGGAAATGAAAAGATTACAGATGCTGATAAACTGGTTTTCACTCATGCAGATCTAAAAGTCAAAACATGCAAGAAATTCAAAGTGCAATCCAAGAGTGCAAAGTTTATTGGAAGATTCTCAACAGGCGTTCCCTTTGGACAAAAAGAAAAACTTGTGACAAGACTTAAAAACATTTTGGAGGACTACCCATGTGATATTTCAATACTGAATGAACTAGTCCAGAATGCTGATGATGCAAAAGCAACAGAAATACATTTTGTGTATGACCGACAATCTCACTCTACAAAGGGACTTTTTGACGAATCCATGAAGGGTATTCAGGGACCGGCACTTGTTGTATTTAATGACTCGTGTTTCTCTGAGGAAGATATTAAAGGAATATCAAATTTAGGGGAGGGCAGTAAATCTACTGATCCAAACCAAACGGGTCAGTTTGGGATCGGGTTTAATGCTGTTTACCACATCACCGATGTTCCATCTTTCTTGACCAAAGGAGAGCAAACTCCAAATGGTGGAACCTTGATTATGTTTGACCCACATTGCAGATACATACCTGATGCAACTCAAGAGAGTCCAGGAATGAAAGTTGATGATCTTGATTGCGTCAAAGAGAAATACACAGGTACTTACAACACGTATCTCCAGGAAAATCTCCCAGCTTCTACAGGAACTTGGTTCCGTTTCCCTCTCCGAACAAAAGAAATGGCAGAAAAATCAGAAATTAGAAAAAATGGGGAAATTAATGAAAAGATCATGAAAGACATTTTAATGAAATTTCAAGAAGAAATGTCCAAATCTCTGTTGTTCTTGAATAATGTACATAGCATAAAATTGTCAGAAATTAACGAAAAAGGAAAGATGTCAACTTGGTGTGAAGTAACTGCTGAATTTCTTAAAGATACAGAATCAAATGAGATGAGATTGTTTCAGTTAGAGTGTGATCGTGAGTTGCTATCATTGAAGAAAGGAGAGTTAGTACTTGGGGAGCGTCCTGGATTTAGTTGTAATTATCGCATTGCTTTAAAAGGTGAAGTTGGTGAACAGCAGTGGCATGAAATCTGGGCGATTTCAAGAGTATTCGGGACAATGACAGCAGTGGCGGTACCAGATTTGTTGAGGAGTGGTTACAGGACGAAGAGAGTGAACCTTTCACCAAGAGCTGGCATTGCAGCTTGTCTAGAAACAAATTTTCCTTTTGCAGAGCAAGACAATGATTTTGTTGTCGCTAGCACCAGTTCACCGTTAACTTCCAAGGTAGATTTTCATTTAGCGGAGCAAGACAGTGATTCTGTTGACTCTCACATCATTTCACCGTTAACTTCTAAGACATCCAGGGCATTTTGCTTTTTGCCATTACCTGGACCAACTGGGCTTCCAGTCCATATAAACGGTCACTTTGCTCTGAATTCGAGCCGAACGCATATCTGGAGAGATAACCAAGAAGAACACACTTTAAAGGGTTCATGGAATAAATTGATATTGAGTGATGTTTTGCCATTTGCATACATAACCTCCATGCAGTTCCACAAGCAGATCTTGTTTACAGATTCTCTGCGTATTCATGCAGAAAATATTGAAAAGTACAACAAATATTTCCCAATCATTGACCAGATAAAAGATGATATATGGAAAACAGTTGTAGAGGTATTTTACAACAGAGTTTTGTCTCATGAAATTGCCTTGTTTCCAGTATTGCTTGATGAAGAAACGATCATGTCAATGAGGAAAACGGACTTCATTCTTGCAAAACTTGCCATGATCCAAGATCAGGAAAATTCGGTTGTTGCCTTTGTACCTTTGAAAAGCAAGGAGGAGGAATTCCCTGCTTACTTTAACGAAATAGAAATAACCTTGGAAATGAATCGCCAGATGTCAGAAAAAGAAAGATTCTCCAAGACCAATGAGACACTTGATGCTTCTGAGATAGAAAGAATTCAAAGGAAGAACGAGCAAAAAGCTGCAGAAATCACAAAACTTCTTAAGATGCTCGGTCTTAAACTTGTGGATTCAACATCTGAAGTATTGAAGAGTATTAAAATATCTTTAAATGCTGAGTTTATTCCAAAAGCTGTAGATGTTGAGGGTGTGGTGCAGTTTTTACGATCATGGAACACAACGCATGTTGACAAGTGCAGAATTGAATCTGTAGATGTGGAAATTGGAACATCACTGTTGATCGATGTGACAAAGGTGAAGTCATTGTTGTCTTATTGCTTTCAAAATGGTAGACACATCAAACAACTCGAGGGAATTCCATTATGTGTATTGGAAAATGAGAAATTGACATGTTTTTCTAGATTCCATCCAAAAATAGTGTCCGAATTTTGTCATCTTTTGAAGAAATCTAGTGAGTATTTTCTGCATAAAAAGTTGGTTCCAATTTTTGAAAAAAGAGTTCAAACTAGCTCATGTGTTAAAAACTTGACAATTGAACAATTTGCAAAGTTATTGGACCAGAATATTTCGATCATCTACAGGAGTAAGAACCCTGTGAAGTGGAATAATTCTGACTTAAAAGAAAAATGGATTCAGGAAGTATGGCAGTTTCTTTCATCAACAAACAGAAGAGAGATGACAGCAGAGGAGTGCACCCAAAATCTCTCAGATTGGTGTCTTGTTCCTGTTGAAACCAGGTCAGGGCAAGCTTATCTCTATCCCTTGTGCTTAGCCTATGCTGTTTTCAGTACTGGCTCTTTATGGGATGATAAAACAATATTAAACATGTTATCCAGTATGCAATTTCCAAGATTAGTGAAGCAGAAGTCTTACAATAGTAAGGTTCTTCTCAATTATTTGTGTGCCTCAGAGTTGACACCACATAACTTACTGAGGATGTTTCAGTATCACAAAAACATGTATCGTGAAAGCATATCCACCATGACTGCTGCTAAAGTGTTGCAATTTTTGCTGGCCAAACTACACACTGTTGTGAAAAGCAAAGATCGAAGAACTCTACAAATTTTCCGAGACACATGCCTCTTTGAAACTCTAGATGGCGTTGTCACAGATTTGCCAGAGAATAAGAAAATAATCTGCCTTAAAGATAATGAAGATATACCATTGAAAAATCTTGATTCAGTGTGTCAGTGCTTAGAAACTGAGATGCTCAAGAGGAAAGACTTGCTGGAAGATTTTAATGTCGATTTCATGACACAGGAAGACTTTTATGTTGACATTTTCTTGAAGCAGGCAGATCGTTTGGAGAATTCCATCATTAGGGTTCACATGGAATACATCAGAGGTGCAGAGTTATATTTACGTGATCGTTCACAAGAGATGAAGAATTTGTTGTCGGGTATAGAATGGATTGAAAATGAAGAAACTGGAGAACTTCAAAGTGTTAGTGAATTTTACTCACCGTATGTAATAGTTTGTAATCTTTTATGTTCTAAAAAAGATTTATTGCCCTCAGAATTCCATGATAAAAAGTGGAGGTGTTTCATGGAATTCTCCGGAATCAAGACAGAGGTACCATTTGATCTGTTGCTGAAGTTTGGTAAGCAGATTGAGAGCTCAAGTAATGTAGACGAATATGTTGCAGAGAAATCTCAAGTCCTTGTTGATTACATTCTACAACACGAGAAAATGAAAGATATGGGATTTCCTGACTTTTTGCGGAAGTTCAGAAAAATTAAGTGTGTGGTTCCATTCCAAGTATTGCCAGAATATACAAGCATACTTCCTCAACATGAACATTGTGGACTTGTTTGTTTAGAAGGATCAGTGGTGTCCCGAGGTTGGGAAATTATGTGGTCACGGTGCGACATTGTTCCAGAGAAAACCATTAAGAATGTGGACAGAGATATCCTCGGGATTAAGTCTGTACCGGATGTCAGTGATGTAATAAATCACATTTACACTCTTTGTCGAGAATTGAGAACAAGACAATGCTCAGTGGAATTTTCAAAGGTGTTGATGGAGCAAATTTATAGTAAATTAGATGAATTATTGTCTACTTCATGTAATAGTAGACTCGTCACTGAAGAGCTAAAACGAGGACTGACAGAGACACCTTTCATTTATGATAAAACTACAGACAAGTTCCTTCATCCATATGAAGTTGTACTACATCTCGATACGGGAAAGTGTATAGACAGTTGTCTCTACAAAGGACCGGAAGAATGGGGCGGTTTTTACGAAATGTTCAGACAGATAGGTGTGCAGGATCAGCCAGGATTTTATCACTACTTGCGGTTATTTCACTCAATGCATAGTAAAACATCTTCAAATACTATGACTCCGTATGAATTGGGTGTTGCCAGGAAAGCCTTAAAGGGGCTAGTGACATCTCTTCAGTTTGAAAGTCTGCCAGGTCTTCAGCTTCCACAGATAGTTGATTTATATCTGCCTTCAGAAAGCAACAAACTGATCTTGTCAACTGAACTTGTTTTATGTGATCGAGTATCTTTTAAAAGAAGAATTCCAACTGAATTTCCATTAGATTATGTGAAGACAGACTCAAAAGAGACCATAGAATTGTTAAAGGAACTAAATCACCAATTCAGACCAAAATTGATGTCACAGCTTTTTCACGAGGAGTCCCTTATAGGGCCTGAATGTGAGGATAATGAAATGTTGTATAACCTTAGAAGATTGTTCCAGTCAGAGACGTTTTTGAATGGAATTCTTGGTTACATTCAGAAGAAGAAGTCTTCAAGCATCAAAGAGACACAGAAGTCGAGAATTAAACATGCTTTTCAAACTGCAAGGTTCAAAAGAGTTTCTACACTTCAAACAGTTTTGAATTACAATGGAGCTCGGGTTGATTCAACCATTGAAGACAAGTTTATATACTATTCAAAATCTAAAGGAAAAATGATGATTTATTTGAGAAATGATCCATCTCTGACTTCATTTGAAAAGTGTTTCAAGGTATGGAAAAATAAGTTGTGTCAAGTTGTGTGTCTATGCACTGAGTGGTTCCTGTCAAGAGAGGAGGATGATTTGGTTCAGGGACTTCTTCAAACCGACTCTGATATTGACATTTCAAATATTCTTGCAAAACATGAAATCCAGTTACTTTCAGAAACTTGGTCACCACAACTAGGCTCACACATACCCTTGGACCAGCATCATTTGCTTGACAATGAAATTTGTGACTTTATGGAAGAAGAGATTGTGGCATATGAAAGACTTGATCCAGTAGCAGACCACAACAGTGATGACAATATAAGGGTGTTGGACTCTGAGTTTATTTATGTGCGTGTAGTGAAGAAAGATGACTCATCAGAGGAGTTCCCTATGTATACAGTGTTTGATGGCAGCCAGGATATATCAGTACGTTCAATTAAACTATATAGAATTATTCGCAAGATTGAAGAACAGTCAGCAGACATGGTACCTTTTAGCACTCAGCGGATTCGAAGTCAGGGTACGGACAAAGAAAGAATTTTTGCAGATATCAGAAGAATGTTAATCGCTGCATGGAAATTACCAAGGTCGGACAGAAGGAAAGTCATCAAACGACTACTTTTGCAATGGCATCCAGATAAAAATCCAGAAAATCCTAATGTGGCAAAGGATGTAACTCAGTTTATCCTGGATATAATTGGAAAATTGGAACGAGGAGAGATTGGAATAGAAAATTACTCATCAGGATACAGTACTGGACATCAATCTTCTTATCACTATGGTACATCATCAAATGAGTGGTACACTTTCCAAGAAACAGTTAACAAATGCAGCCGCCAGCGACAGCGGAATAGAAGAAAGTATGATTACAGATGCTCTGGAGGTAGTGATTATAGACCACCAAATCCACAACCAGCTGTTGCTCTGCAGTGGTTGAGGCAGTCTAAGTATGACTGTATTGCAGCACGTCAACAACTGCAGGCCTGTATAGCGTCACTAAACGGTGGGGATGCAGTGAAAACATGGAACTGGATATGCTACAAATCTCATCAGGTAGCTTTACTATATTAGTTTGTTTTGATTTAGTGCAAGATGGATTTAATTATAGCTAGATGAGATCTACTTCACTCAACAAATTTCCCTTTTCCTCAGTTGAACTGTCCTTTGGGGATCCGGGTTAGAATATGTCCCTAGTACCCCTTGCTTGTCATAAGAGGCGGCTAAATGGGGCGATCATTTGGATGAGACCGCAAAAATCGAGGCCCAATGTCACAGTGGGTGTGGCATAATAACGATCCCTCCCATAAAAAGGCCATCAGAGGCCGAACTTGGGTCTAAAATTTTCAGCCCTTCAACGGCAATAATGACGTTACCATATAAGTGAAAAATTCTGGAGTGGGACATTAAACAATATACAATCAATTAATTCTCAGTTGAATTGATGTTGAGAAAGAATTTAAGATATGGTATTCAGCTTTCTTGACTACTGAAAGGGGTTTCTATGCTAGTGTTGAAAAATCGTTTCATCACTATTCTATGCTTTAAGTCAAGTAGTATTTTAGCTCACCTGAGCTAAAAGCTCAAGTGAGTTATTCTGATCACCTGTATTCCGGCGTCCGTCCGTCTGTAAACTTTTAATATTTTTGACTTCTCAAAAACCACTGGGCCAATTTCAACCAAAGTTGGCACAAAACATCCTTAGGTAAAGGGAATTCTAAATTGTTAAAATAAAGGGCCAGGATACCTTCCAAGGGGAGATAATCAAGAAAAGGTAAAAATAGAGTAGGGTCATTAAAAAATCTTCTTCTCAAGAACCACTGGGCCAGAAAACCTGAGATTTATATGAAAGCTTCCTGACATAATGCAGATTCAAGTTTGTTAAAATCATGGGCGCCGGTGGTTGGATGGGGCCACAATAGGGGATCAAAGTTTTACATACAAATATATAGGAAAAATCATTAAAAATCTTCTTCTCAAGAACCACTGAGCCAGAAAAGCTGAGATTTATATGAAAGCTTCCTGATATAGTGCAGATTCTAAATTGTTAAAATCATGGCCCCCGGGGGTCGGATGGGGCCACAATAGGGGGTCAAAGTTGGGTTGTTTTTTGGGGGGTTTTGGGCATTTTTTTTTAGCTCACCTGAGCTGAAAGCTCAAGTGAGCTTTTCTGATCACCTGTATTCCGGCGTCCGTCTGTCCATCCGTCTCTCCGTCTGTAAACTTTTCACATTTTCAACTTCTTCTCAACAACCACTGGGCCAATTTCAACCAAAGTTGGCACAAAACATCCTTAGGTAAAGGGAATTCTAAATTGTTAAAATAAAGGGCCAGGCCACCTTCCAAGGGGAGATAATCAAGAAAAGGTGAAAATAGGGTAGGGTCATTAAAAAATCTTCTTCTTAAGAACCACTGAGCCAGAAAAGCTGAGATTTATATGAAAGCTTCCCTATATAATGCAGATTCTAAATTGTTAAAATCATGGCCCCCGGGGATCGGATGGTGCCACAATAGGGGATCAAAGTTTTACATACAAATATATAGGGAAAATCTTTAAAAAATCTTCTTCTCAAGAACCACTGAGCCAGAAAAGCTGAGATTTATATGAAAGTTTCCTTATATAATGCAGATTCTAAATTGTTAAAATCATGGCCCCCGGGGGTCGGATGGGGCCACAATAGGGGATCAAAGTTTTACATACAAATATATAGGGAAAATCTTTAAAAATCTTCTTCTCAAGAACCATTGGGCCAAAGAAGTTCACATTTACATGAAAGTTTTCTGACATAGTGTAGATTCAAGTTTGCAAAAACCATGGCCTCCAGGAGTAGGTTTGGGGCCATAATAGGGACTAAGGTTTTACATGCAAATAGATATGGAAAATCTTCAGATATGGACCAAGGTGACTCAGGTGAGCGATGTGGCCCATGGGCCTCTTGTTTTTTAATATAGTGCAGATTCAAATTTGTTAAAATCATGGCCCCCGGGGATCGGATGGGGCCACAAGGGGGGATGAAAGTTTTACATACAAATATATAGGAAAAATCTTTAAAAATCTTCTTCTCAAGAACCACTGAGGCAGAAAAGCTGAGATTTATGTGGAAGCTTCCTGATATAGTGCAGATTCTAAATTGTTAAAATCTTGGCCCCCGGGAGTCGGATGGAGCCACAATAGGGGGTCAAAGTTTGTTTTGTTTTTAGCTCACCTAAACCGAAGGTTCAAGTGAGTTTTTCCGATCACATTTTGTCCGTCTGTCTGTCTGTTCGTCTGTCTGTAAACTTTTCACATTTTCGACTTCTTCTTTAGAACCACTGGGCCAATTTCAACCAAACATGGCCAAAAGCTCAGTGAAGGGCTTTCAAGTTTGTTCAAATGAAGGGCCATGTCCCTTTCAAAGGGGAGATAATCACAAAAATGCAAAAATAGGGTGGGGTCATTTGAAAATCTTCTTCTCAAGAAGCACTGGACCAGAAGAGCTGAAATTTACCTGAAAGCTTCCTAATATATTGTAGATTCAAGTTTGTTGAACTCGTGGCCCCCAGGGGTAGGATGGGGCCACAAGGGGGGGATCAAAGTTTTACATACAAATATATAGGGGAAAACTTTGAAAATCTTCTCAAGAACCAATAAGCCAGAAAAGCTTAGATTGACATGAAAGCTTCTTGACATAATGCAGATTCAAGTTTGTTCAAATCATGGGCCCCGGGGTTGGATGGGGCCACAATAGGGGATGAAAACTTTACATAGAAATATATAGGAAAAATCTTTAAAAATCTTCTTCTCAAGAACCACTGAGCCAGAAAAGCTGATTTTTACATGAAAACTTTCTGACATAGTGCAGATTCAAGTTTGTTCAAATCATGGCCCCCGGAGGTAGGATGCCCTGGGCCATAAGTGGGGGGTGGGGGTCGAAGTATTACATACAAATATAGGAAAAAGCTTTATAAATCTTCTTCTCAAGAACCATTGGGCCAAAGAAGTTGACATTTACATGAAAGTTTTCTGACATAGTGTAGATTCAAGTTTGCAAAAATCTTGGCCTCCAGGGGTAGTTGCCCGGGGCCATAATAGGGACTAAGGTTTTACATGCAAATATATATGGAAAGTCTTCAGATATGGACCAAGGTGACTCAGGTGAGCGATTTGGCCCATGGGCCTCTTGTTTTGTTGATATAGTGTGAATTCAAGTTTGTTAAAATCATGGTCCCCGGGGATCGGATGGGGCCACAAGGGACGATCAAAGTTTTACATACAAATATATAGGTAAAATCTTTTAAAATCTTCTTCTCAAGAACCACTGAGCCAGAAAAGCTGAGATTTATATGAAAGCTTCCTGATATAGTGCAGATTCTAAATTGTTAGTATCATGGCCCCCGAGGGTCGGATGGGGCCACAATAGGGGTTCAAAGATTTTTTTTGGTTTTTTTGTTGTTTTTTTGTTGTTGATATTGTGCAGATTCAAGTTTGTTAAAATCATGGCCCCCAGGGATCGGATGGGGCCACAATAGGGGATCAAAGTTTTACATACAAATATATAGGGAAAATCTTTAAAAAATCTTCTTCTCAAGAACCACTGAGCCAGAAAAGCTGAGATTTATATGAAAGTTTCCTTATATAATGCAGATTCTAAATTGTTAAAATCATGGCCCCCGGGGGTCGGATGGGGCCACAATAGGGGATCAAAGTTTTACATACAAATATATAGGGAAAATCTTTAAAAAATCTTCTTCTCAAGAACCACTGAGCCAGAAAAGCTGAGATTTATATGAAAGTTTCCTTATATAATGCAGATTCTAAATTGTTAAAATCATGGCCCCCGGGGGTCGGATGGGGCCACAATAGGGGATCAAAGTTTTACATACAAATATATAGGGAAAATCTTTAAAAATCTTCTTCTCAAGAACCACTGAGCCAGAAAAGCTGAGATTTATATGAAAGCTTTCTGATATAGTGCAGATTCAGGTTTGTTAAAATCATGACCCCCTGGGGTAGGATGCTCGGTGCCACAGTAGGGGATCAAAGTTTTACATACAAATATATAGGGAAAATCTTTAAAAATCTTCTTCTCAAGAACCATTGGGCCAAAGAAGTTTACATTTACATGAAAGCTTTCTGACATAGTGTAGATTCAAGTTTGCAAAAACCATGGCCTCCAGGGGTAGGTTTGGGGCCATAATAGGGACTACGGTTTTACATGCAAATAGATATGGAAAATCTTCTGATATGGACCAAGGTGACTCAGGTGAGCGATGTGGCCCATGGGCCTCTTGTTTTTTAAATTGTCTAGGTTTATCACCTTTAGGCAATCATGAAATAATCCCCAATTGCTGAGAGATGGGAATCTCTTTTTTGGAGAAAATACAGTTAACAGATATTGATATGAGTTCTTTCAGATCTATCCAAAAACAGATTGAAAAATTCAACACTATGTCCATCACTACCTGGAGTTTTTTTTATATTTTTTAATACTTCAAACACTTATATTTCAGATATTGTTCTCTCCAAAGACTGAAATATTTTTGTCCAACTTTGGAACACAAGTTTGAATAATTTTGTGAAGATCTAAATCTAAAACTTCTGAATCTTTATTTGTATATAGAGTTTGGTGAAAACATTCAACTTCATTAAGTTTATCTGCTTGGTCATAGATCATACCATTTCCTTTAACTTCCAATTTTTATACTCCCGTCTTTAGACGGGTCGTATTATGGTACAGCGATGTCTGTACGTTCGTCCGTTCGGGGTTTTCTCTTTATAATTTCATTTCCCTTTCACATATCATGCTGAAACTTGCTGTGTAGCTTCTTTGTGGGTCATTCTAGATCATACTGCAATTTTGATCCATTTCGACCTTTTTTCCAGGAGTTTTGCCCCTTTATTTGGAAATAATTATTATATGGAGTGTACATAATTTATCCGCCCTAATCCTGCCACAGTTTTCAAGTCAGAGCCTTCTTATTTTGTGGAGTGTTTGTATGGGTATTGAAGATGTGCACGTGGGATGGATTTTGATTTTCTACAATTTTTGAGAAAATTACAGGTTGTTAAACTTAGTCTATTTGGAAATTAATATTCTATGGAGGGTACATAATTTGTCTGCCCAACTCCTCCCACAGTTTTCAAGTGAGGACCTTCTTATTTTGTGGAGTGTTTGTATAGGTACTGAAGATGTGCATGTGGGATGGGTGTTGATTTTCTACAATTTCTTAAAAAATTACAGGTTGTTGAACTTGGTCTATTTGGAAATTAATATTCTACGAAGGGTACATAATTTGTCCGCCCAACTCCTCCCACAGTTTTCAAGTGAGGATCATCTTATTTTGTGGAGTGTTTGTATGGGTATTGAAAATGTGCATCTGGGGAAGGATTTTGATTTTCTTCCATTTTTTTCAGAAATTACAGGTTGTTGAACTTGTCCATTTTGAGGAAATCTCGATTTTTAAGCTAAGACCCTTTGGTCTTATGAAAGTTTGTCACAGCCTCATGATGGCTGATACTACCTGAAGCAAAGTTATACAAATTATAGCACAAGAAACACACCCTATGTAAGCATTTCACGGGCATATTATGTACCGTTTGCGGTACTCTTGTTTAATAGTTTTATTCAAATAATTGCATTTTTCCAGATTGCAGAAATACCCTGTGGGTTTTACCCTTCCTCTATCCATCTAGCTTTAGATCTCGTGATATGGCCATCCATTTTTTCTTTTCTCAAGTTTTCTAAACTTAGCCTCTTTTCTTCAATAAGATGCAAGTCTATTTTTTCTTCAGTTTCTAAGTTACCTTTTTTTTCTTCAAGTAGAGACATTTCTTGTTTTCTCCATTGTTTTTATACCCCCCCACAACAAGTTGTGTGTGTGTGTGTGTGGGGGGGGGGTATACTGGAATCGGGTTGTCCGTCCGTCCGTCTGTAGACGCAATGGTTTCCGGACTCTAAAGCATTATCCTTTCCACCTACCGTCACCATATCATATATATGGACTACCCATGGGATGAAGATGTTCCATATCGATTTTGGGGTGAAAAGGTCAAAGGTCAAGCGCACTAAACATCAAAGTAGTAATATGGTTTCCGGGCTCTAAAGCGTTATCCTTTCCACCTACAGTCATCATATCGTACATATGGACTACCCATGGGATGAAGATGTTCCCTATCGATTTTGGGGTCAAAAGGTCAACGATCAAGTGCACTGGACATCGAAGTAGTAATATGGTTTCCAGGCTCTAAAGCGTTATCCTTTCCACCTACAGTCACCATATCATACATATGGACTACCCATAGGATGAAGATGTTCCCTATCAATTTTGGGGTCAAAAGGTCAAAGGTCAAGCGCACTCGACATCGAAGTAGCAATATGGTTTCCAGGCTCTAAAGCGTTATCCTTTCCACCTACAGTCACCATATCATACATATGGACTACCCATAGGATGAAGATGTTCCCTATCAATTTTGGGGTCAAAAGGTCAAAGGTCAAACACACTGGACATTGAAGTAGCAATATGGTTTCCGGGCTCTAAAGTGTTATCCTTTCCACCTACAGTCACCATATCATACATATGGACTACCCATGGGATGAAGATGTTCCCTATCAATTTTGGGGTCAAAAGGTCAAAGGTTATGCACACTGGACATCGAAGTAGCAATATGGTTTCCATTTAAATTCTTTAATGGCTTTTTTCATCGCATGGAGATGCTGTGTTCCTAGATACCTTTTGGATCATAATACTGAAGTTTTACCTATTACCTACACCCTTTGGGAGATTGGGGTAAGCGGGGGGTATTCTTAGTGAGCATTGCTCACAGTACCTCTTGTTTCTTATAGGAAGAGTATGAAACAGTAACACCCCTTATTTCCACAAGTAAAACCTCCAATAGTATATTATCATCAATAGATCTTGTGTTATCCATGTCACTTTTAATATATTGTCTACAGACTTTATGAATAGTTTCTTTGACTTTCTGTACATATTCTTTATCTGAAAGAAGACTATAATCAAATTTCCAAAGTCCACATCCCCTTTTAAAAGAGTTAAATCTTCATTCTACAACAACTATGAAGTGATCTGATCTATAACCAGGTTTAATTAAGTATGTTTCCACAGAATTGGACAAACTTTCAGAGATTAAAATGTAATCTAGATGACCCTGTATTAAGGGTGTCTTTTTATGCCATGTATAAACCTGTCTATCAGGATTCAAAATTCTAAAATAATTTAGAAATTTCAAGTCATCCATAATTTGTAATAATTTCTTGCTTGCTTTTGGATTATTTATTGAAGTATGATTAATTGTATCATACCTTTTTTTGCTTTTTGAAATAGACCTTTGATATTTGGTATGTTGGTGAGTTTGATTTATTATCAAAGTTCACAACACTGTTCCTTGCTTGAAGCACAGATAGATACAGGCAAATGTTATGTACCACAAGTCTTAATTTTCCACTGTAAAGATGATCCCACATAAACTATGGAAAATGGAAAGGAAGACATCAGTTTTACTGTGCGAAATTCTTGATTCTTGACACATTTTGATGACCATAAAAAATAGTTTTGTTACTGAATCTGTGGCCATTTGTCAAAATTATATTGATGTAGTTTATAGAAAATAGCATTGGCAGAGGATCCAATGATGTTTAGGTTCAATGACATATTTTTTTTCATTTCAGTCATGTGAAAAAGCACTTAAGGCTATGTTGTATGATGAGGATGCCAATATTGCCTCCAGACACCAGACCACCCATGATTTGTCGTCCTTGTCATCGGCTTCATCCTCTTCAGGATCCGTTCAGGCCTTGGTGAAACAGTTTTCTAACAGCGTTACTAATCTTCACACAACAATGAGATACCCCACCGGTGGACAGATACCCGGGGACCAGTTTACCCGTCAGCAGGCGGAGGCAGCTGTAGAAATTGCAGCGAAAGTGATTGAGGAATGTGAAAACTGTTTGGGATTTTGACCTTTTTAATTATAAGTGTCATTATACTTGTCGGACATGGCTGGTGGACCTATGGTCATAGTGTTCACAACCAATGGGAAAACCTAATTTTTTGTACTATAAACACTATTGTTATTTTAACTTTTATTGCAGTAGATACCAACAACTGAAATAGATTGGGGGGAGGGGACAGTACTATTATATAGCATTATTGAATTCATGTCAATAGACTGTGAGGGAACAGTACTATTATATAACGTTACTGAATCCATGTCAATAGACTGTGAGGGAACAGTACTATTATATAACGTTATTGAATCCATGTCAATAGACTGTGAGGGAACAGTACCATTATATAACGTTATTGAATCCATGTCTTGGGTCTTTTGATATAATGTGATTAAGGCTTGATGCACTAACCTAAGATATTTATTGGCAATAAGCCCATGTCGAACATTTTTTTCTTTCTGCTGAAAAATAACACAACCATTATAAATGTAACATATGTGCTTGTTTTAGAGGAAAAAGTTTCTCTTAACTTAAATTCTCTTGGTATCAAAACTCATTAAACACATCTTGACTAATATAATCCGTATTTTTGGGGCGATTTTTGATAACCAATTGTAAAACAGTAAGTTCTAATGTTTTGCATAATTTGATTCAAATTAACACAGGAAGTGATGTGATGTGTGCACCTATATTCTAAATGTAGCATATAACATTGTTTGTACATCCTTCTAACATCTGTAGGTATAATGAGGTTTAGTGTACTTATACTTTTCATCTATTGATGCAGGTGTTATTATGTACTTTGATATACATTTGAACTGTGTTTAGGGATCTGTATACTTTTACACATATAGTATTATTCTGGTATACATGTAGAGTTTGTTACTATCTGCTTTATTTTTTTGCGTTTTGAGTTTTAGCTCACCTGAACTTTTGGCTTGGGTGAGGTTTTTTTTCCACATCAGAGGTTTTAGGTGTTGAGTAGAAACATGCAGGAATATCCTTGAAATGCATGAAGAGAACATTTCGTGTAACTTGGTATGGAAACATCCATCAGGGGGTGGAGAGATATAGCCTTCTGTATCTACATTGGACTGTTAAAAGTTAACCAGGGGGTGGGGAGATGTAGTCTCCCTCTGTATCTACCACTGGACTGTTAAAGTTTACGAGGGGGTGGGGAGATGTGGAGCATCGCGCTCAAAATTACACGGCCTCTCACCTCTGGTCAGCGCGGGTTCGAATTCCGCTCGCGCCGGTAAGTGAGTAAGTTTCCCAATTTACTTCCGGGAGGTCGGTGGTCTCTTCCCAGGTACATCGTATCTGGTTTCTCTTCCACCATTAAAAACTGGGCGCCACAAGATAACTGAAAAATTGGTGAGTGTGGTGGAAAACAATCAACAATCAATCGTTAATGCTTTGGGATTTTCAGTTTAATTACGAATTGACGTCATACTTGGCTGCACCTTCCCAGGAATAATTTGCCATGCAGTTGGTATCCTGATCGACATTAAGAAAACCAAAAACGAAGGCTTCAAGAGAGGATCTTGTCCATTTTCGAAAGAGGAGGAAGGGTTGAGTGACCCAGTGGACAGGGTGAAAGGAGGCGGACAATCATCCCATTTCTACCTCCCAAAAGTATTGCTAAATATCAGTGTCACATTAATCAGATGTTCACTACTACACTAAATATCAGTGTCACATTAATCAGATGTTCACTCCTACACCCAGTATTTCCTGTCTAAATATATTAGTACTATTACACCAAACTCTTTCATTACAAACTTATTGTACAACTGAACGTCTAGATACAGACCGTCCTATAACAAATCCTTCTTTAAGACGTCTTCATATCGGTGAAAAGTTCTCGAGACGTTAAACAAGATGCAATGAATCCTTCAAGTTCATCAGTTATAGTCCAAGCAGTCAGACATTGTTATACATGTTGAAAATGAGGACCTGATATTGCTTATCTAAAAGGTCGGAAATTCAGAACCCCGGACCCAGTTGCACAAATGTTAGTTAACGTTAACTGACCGTTAACTTGCCATTAAATTGAATATTTATATAGCGTTAGCTTGAAGTTACTGCCTGTTAAACTTGACTAACTTTTGTGCAACTGGCCTCTAACTGACGATAGAACTCTGTCGAATATACTGCCAGACGATGAGCTTCATATGAAAAGATCTTGATTCTGTCAGAATGAATATTAAGTATAGGAAGAATGTTGAATTACATATGATAAAACAAAAAAGTATACCACCTACTCTTCTGTATTTAGTCATCCAGAAGTTATCACAGTAGGGTTACATGAGGATTCTGGCTGACATAGCTTGTCTTTGTAAGGCTCAACATTACAACAGTATTTTAAACGAACTTGGCTTTAATTCCAAATTTGGCAATCTACTTTACTCCCAAGTTTCCCTTTCATCCCCATGGGGAACCGGGTTAGACTAGGTCCTCAGTACCCCCTGCTTATTGTAAGAGGGGACTAAATGATGAGACCGCCGAAACCAAGGTCCCGTGTCACAGCAGTTGTAGCACGTAAAAGATCCCTCCCTGCTCAATGACCATAAGCGCCGAACATAGGCCTACATTTTGCAGCCCTTCACAAGAGGGACGTTAAACAATATTTTATCAATTAATCCCAAGTTTCCTTTAAAATAACGAATTTTTTTAAAATATCAATACATGTAATATCCCAGGCAATTGAAGGAGTGAAATTGAGCTGCTGTATCTTTACTGCATTTTCCACCAAGCCCACGTTCTTACTTCTCAAGAACTGCTGTGAAAGGAGAAACCTCTGATTTAGAACTGATACTAGAATGTAAAACTGATACGGTACCAATTTTGATGCACTAGATGCGCATTTCGACAAATAATGTCTCTTCAGTGATGCTCAAGCTGAAATTTTGGAAATCCGAAACAATAAACTTGTAAGAGCTAAAAGGGAAAACTGCCAAAGACGAGTTAAATTCGTACAAGGATCAGAGCTATGCATGGGGGACATAATCCTTAATTTTGAAATGAATTTCTAAATTTTATCACAGCAATTAAATAACCCTGATGTATTGTTATGTAACATACAGGAGAAGTGGTGCAAATAAAATGTGGATTCTCAAAAATCTGCAGAACGTTTAGTAAATTTGAAATTACAAAACTTCTCCAAAATCAACAGCAGCAAAACTTTCGACACTTTAAATCAGCATTCCCCACGATCAATAAAAGATAACGCATTTTGCAGGGGAAAACCCCGCATATTTTGTGATCAGTCATCCAAAAAATATTTTGCTAAGATCGTACATGCAAGGTGAAGATAACGAACAGTGATCAATCTCATAACTCCTACAAGCAATACAAAATAGATAGTTGGGCAAACACGGACCCCTGGACACACCAGAGGTGGGATCAGGTGCTTAGGAGGAGTAAGCATCCCCTCTTGACCGGTCACACCCGCCGTGAGCCCCATATCCTGATCAGGTAAACGGAGTTATCCACAGTCAAAATCGGTGTGACAAGGACGGCTTAACAATCGGTATGAAACACGTCAGACAGCATTTGACCCAATGCGAGGTTGTATTGACGAACTAGATCGTTATAACGACCATAGCATTTGCGAAATGCTGACTTCAATCGAGACTGTTGAAATCACTGTAACATCAACTTGTTTGTCAGTAGCTTACCTCGATTTAAAAACTGACTATACCTAGAACAAGCTATTGCATATCGAATCAGTTGAGATATATAAACACCATATGCTACATAAATGTGGGAAGTTGACGATGGAGAAGCTGAAATCATCCCGTTTGTCATACAGTTGAGTTGTCAGTTTGCCGTTAATGTCTACTTTCAATACAATATCTAAGTATGAAGCAAAAGTGGACGACTTTGTCCTTTATTTCGAGCTCACAGGGATATATCAAATCGACATATGAATGAAAGCTATCATTGTTAATAGACAAAACGTTATCGATATATCTAAAAGTCGAATTGAAGGTCACAGCGAGAGATTTTTTCTTCTCGCGTAGAAGTTTTTGAATAAATTCTGCTTCATATGAATATAAAAGCAGGTCAGCTAACAAAGGAGCACAATTCGTGCCCATGGGAATTCCAACAGACTGTTGGAAGACCTGATCACCAAAGACCACGAAGATATTGTCAATGAGGAACTCTAGCATATTTTTTATTTCAACTTCGGAGTACTTGTGCGTGGAATCAGAATGGTGTTTAACAAAGTAAGTTTTTTGAATGACTGATCACTAGATATGAATATTTCCGTTTTTGTTGAAGAAGCAACTGTCTATGATGTCAAAAAGTCTAGTCTTTAATTTATCGTGAGGAATGGTCGTGTATAGTGTTAAAAAGTCATAGGTTTCAATGCTAATGATTTGGGAAAAATTCTGTGATTTCAAGTTTACTAAAAGTTCTTTAGAATTTTTTAGAACCCACATTTGATTAACACCACTTCTGGCATATGTAGTCGCACAGTAAGTTTGAAGTTCTCCTTCACAGCTGTTAATATTTTCGTGAGGAGCAAAGCTAGGGGCTTGGTAGAGCACTTACTGAATCCAGCAATGTATCTTTGTAAGGGTTTTTATGTAGTTTAGGAATCCAGTATAGGTACAGTAACTCATATTCATTCGACCCATTGACTGGAATATTAAATGTGTCTAAAACTGAAGCAATGTTTTGAAGAATTTCGTCTTTTGAAAGGACAGTTGGAGTATAAGTATGATTACCAAAAGTGGAATTAATGCCAAGTTCGTTTAAAATACAGTTGTAATAATAAGCCTTACAAACAAAGACAATGTTGTTACTAGCTTTGTCAGCTGGAACCAAAACATATTCCTCATGTAACCTATCTAATTCTTTTATCACATCTGGTTTACTAAACACAGAAGGATAGATGGTACGTACTTTTGTTTTCATGTGTCTAATGCGGGATATTAATATCCCTCTTATGCTTTTAACCCATTCTGACAATGTATCAAGTTCTTTTTCATATTAGCCCATCGTCTGGCATATATTCGACAGAACTCATAATAGAGATGACGTTCTGTCGCCAATTAAAAGACCGAGGTTCTCTGTATTTAGGACCTTTAAGATAGGTGATTTGAGGTCCTCATTTTCAACTACATGTATATCAACATCACCAGTAATGACATGTCCAGCTGGACTATAGTTGAAAGAAGATGAAGAACAAGAACATGTTGGTGGATTACATATAAGATGGTCTATATCTATGCACTGCAAAGTTTGTTTTTAATTAAAAAGTTTGGATGCAATAGTAGAAGTATAGTTGTAGGAAATACAGGATGTAGAATTGAATTGAAATAAGTTGGAATATACGACTGAACCCTTTTATGACGAAGAATGTTGCTTATGTTGACGGCATCTATTCCTTTGTTTGTAAATTTGAGTTTAAGGAACTGACGGCATTATTTGGAAGGAATATCATTCATGGTCCGTGCTGGTTTATAGAGCCTGTGGTAGGCAACATCCATAATCATAGAGTTCAGTCTTTATTCAGGTGTTGAAAAATCCAAGTATAGACTAGCCATAGCTTCTTCAAATAACGTGTGTAAAACCCTCAGTGGAATAGAGTAAAGTTTTGTACGAATATGATATGGACCCAATTGTCTGTTGACGTGCATTCTGAAGTTTATATTTAAAAAATGCTGGAGGTTCTCAATATGTCTTTCGCTATCAGGTCTTCCATTAGTCTGTTGGAATTCCGAGGAGCACGAATTGTGTTCCTTTATTAGGCAACAGGTGTATGAAAAGTGAAGATAACGAACAGTGATTAATATCATAATCCATATAAGCAATACAGAATAGACTAGGGCAAACACGGACCCCTGGATATACCAGAGGTGGGGGTCAGGTGCCTAGGAGGAGTAAGCATCCCCTGTCGACCGGTCATACCCACCGTAAGCCCTATATCTTGATCAGATAAACGAAGTCGATTTAAATACTAATCATACGCAGAACAAGCTCTTGTGTATCGAATCAGTTGAGTTTATAAACACAATATGCAGGTGATTGTGGAATTTTGCTATATAGTTGTTGACGGAGAAGCTTAAATCATCCCATTTTTCATCATGTTGAGTTGTTAGTTTACCGTTGATATTCATTTTTGATAAAATATCTTCCATATGAAGCAGAGGTGGACGACTTTGTGGCGTCTTTTGTTTCGAGTTCACTAGACTTATCGAATCGACATATGAATGAAAATTAGCATTGTTAATGGATAAAACGATGACGATCTATTTAAATATCGCATTGAAGGACACATCAAGACATGTTTTCTTTTCACGTAGACGTTTTTCATTAGATTCTGCTTCATATGAAAGTAAAGCAGGTCAACCAAGAAAGAAGCACAGTTCGTGCCCATGGGAATTCCAACAGACTGTTGGAAGACCTGATCACCAAAAACTACAAAGATAAATTTAAATGAGGTACTCCAGCATATTTTTAATTTCAACTTCAGAGTACTTTTGTGTATAATCGGAGTGGTGTTCACGAAGTAATTTTTTTTCGATTACTAATCACTAGGTATGAATATTTCCGTTTTCCATTTTTGTTGAAGAAGCAACTGTCTTTTATGACAAAAAGTCTAGTCTTTAATTTATCGTGGGGAATGGTCATGTAAAGTGTTGAAAAGTCTAAATTTGCGGTATTTCACCCACAGTCGATACGAGGGAAAATTTCTCGACTAGACGTCAACCAACCAACCGCATACACAACATAATCAGGGCACTGACCTGCATTCTTCAGGGGTGTGATTTTTCCTCTTTTCAGAGGAAATTCTCTGATTTGCTCAATTTTCGAAAAAATGAAACACTCTGGATCTAAAGTGGCAGAAAATGATATTTTTCCAGGTAGGGTGAGGTGTTTTCCTCCCCTTTCGACCAATTTTCCTCAGATTTCTGAGGAATTCAGTCACATCCCTGATTCTTAATCATATCTAAAGTTCAATATAACCAATGTTGAAACCTGTGGGGATGTGAGTTAGAATAGGTCCTCGATAACCCTTGCTTGTCGTAAAAGGCGATTAAATGGGACATTCCTTCGGATGCGACCACAAAAACCGAGGACCTGTGTCAAGGGCAGGTGTCGCAGGATAAAGATCACTCCCTACTCTAAGCCGTGAGTGCCGAACATGGGCTTATAGTTTGTAGCCCTTCACCGACAATGATGACGTCTTCATATGAGTGATCATATCAAGATTTATTTGTTTAAACTTGATTTTTTTATCATTATATGTATAATAACATATTTCAAATAGTTGTTACAAATATTTTTCGAAGTCATAGAAATATCATATACAACGTTGATGTAGATATAGCAACAGTAGAATAACATAGAAATTACTCAAGGAATAATATATAAACAATGTAGTCTTAAGTTGACCGTATAGTTATAATGATAAATACTTAAGGATATTATAATGTACTGGTCTCTTCACAGTAGTCAAGTTACATTAATTTACAAAGATGTTCAAAATATTTATGCTCTTTTACATTTATATACTTCAATACTGATGTATAGAAACATAATGATTTTTTAACAAGATTATACATATTAAAAGTTGTTTCACTTAAAGAATCTAATCCACATAACATTTTATGTTTATATATTCTATAGGATACATAAGTAATATAAAGTAAAGATGGGTGAACTTGACGAACAATAAGCCTATTCATGATTGGGCACCGGTCGCGAATCTCGAGTTTAAAATCTGCATTGATGGTACCCGTAGTTACAATAGATACAGTGCCGTACTAAAACGCTGTCCAAGATATTTAGAATTAAAAACAAATATATAGATCATACTTCAAAGAAGGATATTTAATCAAAATCATCATCAGAATTTGTTTCACAGGCAGCATCATGTATATCAGACATTAAGCAGTTTTAGCACACATAATTACACTGATACCTGAAGTACCTAGGGTACCAAATGGCACTGCATATAGTTGTATACTCGCAACAGCCAACAGTATGTGTTCCACATTTCCATTGACATATTAACTGATGTGAATGAGAAACCTCACATGTTTTGTAGTGTAAATCAAATGTGGAATAGCGTTTTCTATATAGTGCAGTATTAATATAATACGTTGATTTGGATTCAGTTTTCCCCCCACTAATGTTTTTGAACAGCATTTACAACCTACTGGTACTACTATACCAAATATAATAAAGGCATCAGTTCTCGCCTCCTTTGGTACAACTCTGAGGCCGGTTTTACAGTTACAGAACGCACATTTGCTGTTAGATTTCCCAGCAAATACAAATGGGACAGAAACAGACACTAGATTTGCTTTTGTTTTTGTACTGAACTGTAGTTCACTGTGTCTTTTAGACAGTCTGCACTGATTGCATATTTGGCTTTTATCATTATCTCTTCAAGTAACTTCTTAAGCATTGTTGAAATTGTTCTCTTTAACTTTAAATTTTCTTTTTTATTAATAAACATCCATATTTCACAGGAGGCCCCATATACACTTCTTTACATTTATTCACTAGCTGCATGTTGGAATCAATTACTTAATTGTGATCGTCATTAAACTGCATGCTATGAATAATACTTAAGCATAAAATACCAGAGAGAAATAATTATGGGAAGTCTAATAATTCATAAGAAAAAATAATAGGTAGGAAAAATTGGTATTTGAACCACAGATATACAATCTGGGTCTCTCCAAAGCTTCAGTGAGACTTTCGCTATACCACCTCGGCTACCAATGTGTGAATTTCGGGCTATGTAAAGTCACCCGTCGTGGACATAGAAATTTTCTTGATAATACGACAAAAGTTATACACAAGAAGTAACTTTTTTCCATAGAGTGGGTCAAGTCTCCATACTTTTATTTACAAAACATATTACACCTGAACATGTACTAACATATTTTACTTAGTTCACAAAACTATGGCCCACTCTATGTGAAAATCTGCTTGAGGAAGTCAAATTTACTGTTATTTTGTGCGTTTTTAGCGTATACGTGATTATGAATAGGATTTTTGCAATGTTCCTTTGAAATGGGCACATTGAAAAAGCATTTTTGGAAACTATGGATTGATAGTTTTAACTAGAATGCAAATTTTCTTTTTCTGCAAATGTCTAAAAATAAAGCATGAAAAAAAATTCTTTTTCTGGAGAGTTTCAATTTTTACTTTGATAGTTGTCCTTCTGTGGGTTCTCGGCTCGATAAAGTCACACATCTTCTTTAAGTATTTGGTTTTATCATTTTGTTCTAGAAAAAATCCAACAACAATTAATGTGTTTCCATTGAACTTTGAAGGATAGATAACTGCTAACAGTGTTCGATACATTTAAAACATTATCACACTCGTAAATCAAATGTTTTGTAGTCTCAACTTGCTTACAATGTGTACATTCATTCTTTACATCTTTTTTCCATTTGCTAATATATGCATTATTACATAATATGTTATTCAACAACTTATAACTGAATTCCGCTATTAGTTTGTCTTTCAAATCTTTAATCTTACATTTATATTTGAATCACCGTATATTCTGAATTCTTCAGACAGTAATGCCTGAAAATTGGTTTTGCAAAACTTTTTTGCAACAAAATTTTTATTAAAAAGATTATTTGATGTTTTAAGTATATTGGTAAATCCAAGAAGGAAGTTAAAATTAGTGGCATTTTGTTTATTTACACAGCTTGAATTTGAAAAATCGTTTAGTCCTCGAATTTTTCTCGTGATTGTCATAATAATTTTATATTCACACAGCCAGTTAGATTTGTCTTTAATATTTGAATAATGTTCTCTAGCGGTTTAAAAATTCCATCATCAAACAAATCCCTAACATATAAGATACCAGATATCGCCCAATTATCGAAGAAAATGGGGTTTCCTTTATAGATTTGTGTTGGACCATAATGGTTGTTGTAAAATATCATCAGGTAATCTTTTATCATAGTTAAGTTCAATTTCAACAGTATTTTATTCATGTATATATATATAATAGAGAGAGAGAGAGAGAGAGAGAGAGAGAGAGAGAGAGAAAACACATACATAAATGGGATTAGACAGCAGGCACAATGCCTATATAAGCCCTTTCCATAGGTCAAAGGTCAGTTATGACAAAATAAAATTAATGTAGTACATGAAAATATAACAAAAGATTGAAGAAGAAGACAAATAAATGAAAAAATAAATAATTATAAAAAGGGAGGATATGACTATGTGCCGGTTAAGTTAAGAATATAACAATTAATCATACAATATTTTGGATTCAGAAGTACATGTATATGTTTAGCTTTACAGTGAAGTATTGAGTGAGTACATATTTACATATATTTTGCACAAGAATATTAAATACTGAATCTTCGACTTTTTTCAATGAAGGAATGGACTGTATCAAATGTTTTTGAATTAGTACTAAAAGATTCGCCATTGACACCATTTAACAATATTTGAACTGTAACTTGGATATTAATAATTGAACGTAAGTTATTCAAGAGCAGCATTTCTCTTTGTGCATTGTAATATGGACATTCCATGAACAAATGGTAACTCTCCTCACATGGATTACCACAAAGATTACAAGATGGATTACTAATAAGACAATGATTGAAGAGATGCGCATTGAGATTGCTAGCCTGATTGCGAAGTTGGTAATGTATGATATTTACTCTACGTTTACCATAATTATATAATTTAATATATGTATTTCTTGCGGGTTTTTTAAAGTTTGTTTTTGAAAGATGTAATAGAGGGTGATTTTGTTATGTCTTCAGGAAGGTTATTCCATAGTTTTATTGTTGCTGGTACAAAACTATTCATATATGATGATGTTCTAACCTGAGGAGCAGTATAGGTCCTAGAGGCCCTAAGTCTGTAATTATGATGTGATGATTCACATAATTCTAACATCTCTACAAGATAGTCTGGAGTATATCCATTTTTAATTTTATAGAGAAGAATAAGCCTATGATTTCTTCTGATTTCTAAAGGTTCGCATCCCAGTTCAGTATAGAGTTTACTTCTTGAAGAATTATATCTCATTCCTGTAATAACACGTGCTGCTTCAATTTGTACATCTTCTAGTAATTTTGAATCTTGGATGCTACAACCATCCCATACAACATCAGCATATTCTAGTACTGGTCTGAGAAAAGAAAAATATATTTTGATAAGGGAGTCTCTTCTAAGTGTGTATTTGAGCATTCTAAGAATATTTAGACGATTGTATGCTCTTTGGTAAATTCCTTGAATATGTGATGAGCAACTTCCATTAGACTGGAATTGAAGGCCTAGATGAGTATGCTTGTCACATTTCATTATTGGTTCACCTTGAGTGCCAAAATGGATTGTAGGGTAGGACATTGATTTTCGAGTAAAATCAACATTTACAGTTTTATTTGGGTTAAAATCCACTGCCCACTGTATAGACCAGCTTCTAATACTTTCAAGATCAGATGTTAATGACTGTGTTGAACTAATTACATCATCATCCACTATAACAACAGAGATATGTCATCTGCAAAAGGCCTTATATGATTTACTAAGTTAGTATTAATGTCATTTAGGCCAAGATAAATAAATTGTGTGTTTCCGGTTCCCCGACCGACCCTAAAATATTTGAGCCGACCCTTAAAAATTTATCCGCCGATATATATTCCGGAAGTAAACAATTCCGGTTTCACTATTAGAAATCTTAATTTTGATCACTTGCTTGTTTGAGAAAATACATATATATCCTATACGCAAATGGCAACATGCTTGCCAAACACATTGCTGGCAACAGGGCTCGCGCTGCCCATCGCATTTTGCGATTTTTCAGGGGGGAAATGCGATAGAAATTCCGGAAATCCGACACGGACATTTCGTATTTTAGATATCTCGGCGCCATTTTGAATGTCAGCTATTGGCATCCAAACAGCCTCAGGGCTGTTTTACCTGTGCAGAATGAATGTGGATACCCTGTCGCATGGAAACAATAAGACTTAGGGGCGTCTTGTTTATTTAGCAGTTTACACAAGACAAAGGGTTGATCCTCTATGTGCAGGTAGGTGTGAATAAAATTAACTGTGCACGTGCGAGTTGCCTACATATCGTAATATACTGGGGAGATACCCCGAGTCATGTCATTACTGGGGAGCTACATATTTTGGACTAGGTCAGTTATTAAATGGAGGAATGTTGGGAAATTGCATCATTCTTGAGGTCTTTAGAAAATGGCCATAAGGAAACACATAATTGTAGGTTCTTCTGAAATTGCTATGCTATCATCTTTTGACTTCACATCATCTTAATCCATTTAAAATTTATTTCAGACTTCCTGAAGCCCCTTCTCCACATGAGATTCACTAAAGGACCACCTTGTCATTCTGGATTTGAAGATGAAAACAGGATTCTTAAGAGAATTCTTTGAGTAATGTGATGTGTTAAACTAGGATGATGTGTCATGTTTACAGAAATTAATCTTCAGTAACTTTGTCATCAGTGACTTTTTCTGAGTATTATATGTCATTTACACTAATAACATAATTAATAAACATATAGAAACTCATTTCTTGTCTTTATTTAATATAGCCCGTTATAGACTATGAAATATTCCTAAATTTTTCTGGTGTGAAATAGAATTAAGTCAACTTAGCCAAAAACAGTATTTGAAAATAAAACCATGATTGTGCTGAAATGCCATCTAGACTGACTGAAAGGCAATCTGCTGAAATACAATTTTCACTATATTATAATAATAGTGATTTATGATAAAAGTTAATCAAAGCTATGTTGTATACATCGTGTAAGAATAAGAAGAGACATACATATGATATGTTGTATATGCCTCTTGAATAATACACATGAACTATAGATCTAACAGTAAACGTATAGGAGTCGATGCACGCACGCCAGGTTGCGACTCAAAATTGTGGTCCAGTGTGAGACCTGTGACAGGCAATTACAATAGGAAAATGTAAACATCAAGAGGGAGAAAACTTTATGACTACGGTAAAAAACAATGAATCATTGTTTAGAATTTTTAAGATGCATCATGAAGGACTGTCCATCTGAATGGCCAAAACACTGCAAAACTACAATATTATGCTGGCCAGTAAACAACATTACAAAAAACACAGAGCCGTATGAAGTTCAGGTCAGTAGTTCTGTTGGTGATTTAGCCGGATTTGAAATATAATATTATTTAGAGTTTATATGTGAACCAGATGGTGACCCTACATAATACAGAGGGTTGTTAGTGGCAGTGAAACATCTCGGGGTCTTCAAAAACTGTACTTCTCAAAGTTGAATTTTAAACGATAAAATGTTGAAATAAATTAAAATATTTTTCCTACCTACCTACCCTATTTTTTCCAGGTTGGAATAGGAAACAGACTATTTATTTATCTTGGCCTTATGTATAATAAGAATAAAAAAGGTCCTAGTACAGACCCTTGCGGCACACCTGCTTCTGAACCCTTATATGTAGATGAATAACCTTCCAAGACTGCTTTTTGAGCTCTTTCACTTATATAGTTCTCAATCCAATGATACAGATTACCCTGGATACCATTTTGTCTTAATTTGTATAATAAACCTCTATGCCAGACCTTATCAAATGCCTTAGAAATGTCACAGAAGACAAATCTAACATCTTAACCTTTATCTAAATTTGATATAATATTATACAGGTGTTTGAATATAATTTTTTCCATAATTTTACAAATTGAACTTGTTAGAGATATTGGTTTATAGTTGGCAGGGTCTTGTGGATCTCCTTTATTTTTATATACTGGTGTAATACTGGCGTTTTTCCAAATATTAGGAAGAAGGCCTTTTTTGAGGGATAAGTTAAAAAGTTTAGTTAATGGTGTTTTAATGGAGTTGGAAATATTTTTTAGAATTTTAGAAAGAATGCCATCAAGACCAGGTGGGTTTTTTTTTTTTTATCATATAGGATTATGAGTTGGTCAAGTACCTCCTGCTCCGATATTAAAAGATCTGCAATAGAGTGCTGAGGAGGGCCTGGACCATATGGCATAATGTTAGCTTCATCCATTTTCGATACAGAGACAAAATAGTCATTAATTGCTTCAGCTTTCTCTAATGGATGAAAGAATATATTACCTTTTAATCGAATTGGAGGCAATGACTCACATTTTTTATTTAGTTTAGAAAGGGATTTTACAATTCGCCACCATTTACCTGGAGGAATGTTTTTATTTATTTTTGCTGTTAGTTTTTGCTTGAATTCCTCAACAGAGATTCTTATAAGGCTAATTACTTTATTTCTTAAATCCCTATAGTTTTGCCAATGCTGTGGATTTTTTGTTTGCTTTGCTTTATGGTGCATTCTGTTTCTTTGTCTCATACAGCGTCTAATAGAGTTGTTCATATATGGTTTATCCTTGGGTCGTATTGTAACAGGGTTTTTTAGGTATGTGTAAATCAATATGATTGTTTATTACATTCATAAAGTTTGAGTATATATTATTGATATTGTCACTGTCAAATACACAATTATCCCATTTAATCTTAGCAAGGTCCTGATTAAGTTTTTTATAATCACAATCATCATAATATCTTATGACCCTTTTATATGCATATCCGTTGTGGGTTTGGAAGGTTAAATCAACACTTATAGGACAATGGGTGCAACAGAATGATACAGATTTACATGTATTTTGGACCAGGTTTTTATGATTAGTAATAACAAGATCTATGCATGTACCATTTATTGTTGTGAAGTTTGTTTCCTCAGTAATTAAATTATGTAGTCCATACCTATGAAGTATTTGTTTAAAAGTTTTTGTATCAGGACCATTTTGTAGCATATTGATGTTAAAATCACCTGTCAAAAACAATGGTAGGTTGGTAGCAATAGCTTTTTCTAAACTAGCAGAAAGAAAATCCCAAGAATTAACTCTTGAGCTTGGTGGTCTATATATGGCACCAACAAGAAACTTTTTATTCCTAGATTGAATCTCTGCTCATACAATTTCTATATGGGGGGTCAGCTATATATCATTTCTTTCTTTAATGTGAAGTTTGTTGGATGCATATAAAGCTACCCCTCTCCCATAACTATTCCTATCTTTTCTTAATGGAGGATGAAAACCTGAGAGTTTTACATCTTCATTTTTACAGTTGTCTAAATGTGTCTCTGTGATTGCAAGGATTTCAGATGTAGATAGTTCACTATAAACAATATCTATTTTGTTAACTAAACTACAGACATTATTGCGGGTAATCCTTATAGGTTTGTTATTGTTTACAATATTTGATGACCCAGGGTTTACTTCAATACCTCCTGTAATAAGTAACAAAAATAGTACAACTAAATAAAATGAAATATTGTCATAAGATAAATAGATTAGATGATATTTACCAATGTCCCATGACTTATTTTGTATTATGCATGTCCTAATCTTGTGTATAAAAAATTATCAAGAAGAGGGAACTTATTCTAGCCATGGAGAACATCGGATATAGATGGTGAAATTGTAATAATAGAACCGGCAGGGAAAACATGAATAAAGACGAATAAGTAAACTGAACGGAAAACGCAACATATCTACAATTACAAAGTAACAGTAAGTAAAAAGAAAGTAAATAATGAAAAAGACATGAAAACAAAATAATTTGCAACATAAAAGTAGTGGAAAATGATAGAACGGAAAATACGAGTATGGGATGCACATATATTCAAACACGTTATTTAGTGTAACCATTTAAACGTCTAAAGCGCTACAATGACTCTGAAGTAAACATAACATAACAAAACGAAAGTAGCATGCGAGTAGGGAAGACGCAGACGATCACTGAGAAATATCTCAGTTGGTCAGTGTCAATGCGTCCACATAGCATAACACTCAATTAGAAAGCTGGGGTAGATGTGACGGGCACAGACTCACAACCTAGTTCAAGTAAGAGTTGTTGGAGCTCGTCCTCGCTTGTTACAGTCACTTTCTTATCACTATGGAGTTTGATAATAATTTTGCCGTCGTGTGTCCACACACTGTTTATTAGTTCTTCGCGCATTTACTTTCGTGCTTCGTTGAAGATACCATTGCGATATTTGGTCAGGGCCTCGTTTATAAATATGCGAGATTTGCTGGAAGGGTTTTTGTTGTGCGACTTGAGGTTGCGTTTATTTGTATAAACTAGCGCACGATCTCTATAGCTACAAAATTTGACGATGATGTCCCTCGGTTTACCATCATTCCGTGGACGTCCAATCCTATGTGTCCTGTCAATGTTTTCCAATCATTTTTTTCCATGTCCAGGGAGTACCAGGCGGTTTATAGTATTAAGGATTTAAGAAATGAGACTTATAATTCTTTGTTTGATGCATGTATCAAACGAAACATTGGACGGAAAACTTCATCAATGCGCGTAGCGCATTGATGAAAAAGTTTTCTGTCCAATGTTTCGTTTGATACATGCATCAAACAAAGAATTATAAGTTTTATTTCTTATCATTTAAATATGTCTTTAAGATAGAAAAACAAATAGTTTCTCCCATCAAAAAGCTTGAATTAACGTTTCTGAAATGGAGCGTAGGAATACATATAGGCAAGAATGAAAACAAAAACAAAACGGCATGGCTGTGCGTTCAGGTCAGGAACAGTTACTGTGCAGATTTAAATGGATTATACGCCAAATTAAAGGTGCAATGGTTAAAAGCTGAATTAAATATAAAGGAAGATAACAAGTGGTGACTGGATTTATGCTGCATCGTGTTGGAGGAGACGTTGAACACTGGTTGTGTCGTTGGAACAGTGGAATGCAATTCGGTTCCATTTCAATATCGAGGAAAACGTTTAAAACGCACTCGTTGACTGAGCCCCATATAACGCAGTTCAATTTCATTAATATTTACCAGATCAGAAGTCGCCACTTGCTCCGTCATGTTATCGATCTCGTAAAGCAGACGATTCATACCGGGAACTCGTGTAATCTGTCTACTTCTACCAGTAAGTGGTCTACGTCATCAAATTGACTACTCTGCCACGTCTTCGCCTATGTATGTTGTTTCTTTAAATTAATTTGTATTTTATTCATATCTTTAGTTGTGCTAATTTTTGATAGCAATGAAAACAAAAATCAAACAAATGCATTTCGTTATATTTAATGCTTGTGTGGAAAATCCCGTTCTATAAATAGGGCTAAAATTAGAACGGGGAAGACGCATTCCAGAGAAAAGTAGTCCCGCGGTCTTAGTGCAGATGAACTCCGAACGAAATTTTGACAGAGAAATCAAACGAATTTTTCAACCAATCAGCATCGTTTATAAGTCATCACTTTAAAAGTTATTAAATGATAACGTCATCAGTATTCTCACTGGGGCCTTCTTCACAGATTCCTGAGAATTTTAGACAATTTCTGCGTGAATACTGTTCCATATCATCAACTCTAGTTTTGAGATATTTTATTTCATTCTGTAGGATGGAGATCTCAGAGCTGAAATGTTCAGAAATGAAATTTCTAAAGGAAGGTTTACCCATAATTAGGTCAATTGCTCTTCTAGTGGTTTCTTCATCCTGACTTATACTATCTAGCAGTATGTTAAGCTGGCCAAGATCATCTTTTGTTACGTTCGCTGAGGAATCACTTCCTTCTCGAAATCGTTTGCTTCGTGGTTCGCTTATAGGTGATACAACGGGTGCATTGTGGGCTTGTCTGCATATTTGACGTTTTGCCACTTTTATGTTGTGAAGAGTCTGGTTTTAAAGCACTGGAATATGACTTAATCACAGTAGCTGATTTGTTGTTGCTAGATTTAAGACTGATGTTGCTCAGTACACAAAGTAAAATTAAAGAAAATGCTGAAAGTGAGTAGTTTTCACAAACTGGACAGTTCAAATCAGACATGTAACACTTTTTTAATCAATCGTAGGTTACATAGCGTTCATTATACACATACTGTAGGTGCCAGACCTTGGTAGATCTCCAATTTCCACATTTTACAGCACATCCACACACAAAATTTTCCTCACTCGTTTAGTTCCAACTCCATTCTATCGACCTTGACCGGAAGTGAAGTTAAGTTCGCTTTTGCATTCATTAAAGCAACACATTTCTTTATAAAATACTGGTAATTTAGTTTTGTTTAAATTTTCCACATCAGTAGTTGAACATTTTAACATATAATATATATCAAAGTTAAGTTTTCTACAATTATTAATTATCTAAAATTTCATGTAAGACTCCCTTTGAATTTAATAAACTTGATTTGTCTGTTGGTGTCAGCACAACATAAGCAATACAAATCAATCATTACATAAAATAGATACATATTCAGGTATTGTAGCAAACTAATAAACAAAACTAAAAAAAGAGATGTATTTGTGACTCCACAGATCCGATTTGAAATTAGTTGAGTGGTAGTGAGTTTGCGAGGTCGTGAATTCTAACCCAGCTCGTGCCATGATCGTGTCAAACTTAAGAAGTGAACACAGGTAGCCATTGATGAAAGGTGAATATAATGAACAATGATGAATGGCATAAATTCCACATACATTATGTAGAGTACGTCATTAAGAGTAGAGCAAACACACCAGATATATGGAATGATAATCATGTGCCTAAAATTGACGTGTGAAGATGAACCTACCATGCGTAATGAGGAAAACTGACCCGAGTTAAAATTGACCTGGAGATCACTTTCAAACGTTCAAAATTGCTATCAAAAGTCGTAAAATCTATACACAGGGTTCAACAGATCGGTAATTTTTCTTTAGATCAGCACTTGTAAACCCAACGCATTCCTTTGGTGGACTCTTCAAAGATTAAGTTATTAACCTTCATTATGACATAATGCTGTAGCGTTAGGAACTTTAAAGGGACTGATTTTCCCCAAAATTTTCTTTTTCACTTTTAATCATCAAAATCTACGGTCTAATGTGTTTAAAAGAGTTCACATAAAAATTAAGGTTATACATTATCACAGAAGCTCATTTTAGAGAGTTTATTATTTGTTTTGTAAACAAAGATTGCAGTATGTTATTGTTTACGATATTTTCAAAAGAAATGGATATCGATCTAAGTTTATTATATCTTTCAAGCATTTTTGGGGTAAATGTGTCAACTAAAAGTTAAAATTTGTGAATATGCAAAATTAAGATGCTTTATATTACAAAATCAATATTTCACTTGTTTGTTTGTATACATAAAAAGACTCGAGTTTTTGTTTACATAACACATATTTAGGCTAAAATATTGCTTTTATTCTTGCATTCAGAAGGTCAAACGTTTGGCTGTGAATATTAAATGAGTTATATTTTCAAACTTTACCATCAAAAATGAAAAATATTTCTATCAAAAATCGTGAACCAGCCCCTTTAAGGTAAATTCAATCGCCTTCAAATATCAATCTTGATAATTAAGACTACGGTTATTAAAGGTTTTAAAAATTATTTTGATCGATTATTTGTTAGTTTTTAGTATTAAAACTTTAATGACTTATGGGCTGCTGGGCAGTGGGTATTATTCATTTTAATTATTAAATAGGGCTAGATATGAATAGGGGAAAACCTCGATCTGTATACATGTATTTAGATACATATCTATTCGTTGACTAAAATTCAGATAACTGCATAACGTTCTCCTTATATTGCCTACAGTAAAATTATATTTTGGAATATAGGCCTAAATAAATATGTCTTTAAATACGTCCAAATACTGAACATTGAAATAAAACTAGATTAGGTGCATCAAAATTGGCACCGTATAAATTTTACATTGTGATCATTTAAAAAACAAGTAGATCTAGGCCTATTTTAAAGGTCACGAAGTTAAGTTTGCTAGGATGTCAAAAGTCTATGTAAGATTTAATTATGCCGGTGTAACCGTGACGGCTGTCGCTGCTATTTTTAGAGCGACCCTGATCACCAGCGACAGCGATCACAACTACACCGGTCTTTGGTGCATGATTCGTGGAATGAGAACCGAAAGCGGGTTTTTTAAAAACAGACAGGTTATTCTCAGAAGTCCTGATCACGTATTTGCACAATGCACACGTTTCAATGTTTGATTCGTAACTAAGCATCGCTTCATTGACTTCAGTATACAACTATCATGATAATGTGTAAATGCAGACGTCTGTGTAACTAAGTACAAGGTGGGTACTCTACATCTTATCTCTTTGTAATACGGCGTATTTCTATCAATATGTACATAAGCAGGATGACCACTGTTCCCAGACGTAGTACTTAACCGGGAAAAACCTGCATTGCCAGACATAGCAATTTTGCAACAACGTACGAAGAAAACGTTCCACTACCAGTATATATGTTTCACGCGTAAACTTGTGCCGGGACGGATGTGAAAACAAACAAACAACGGAGAGCTTTATAAAAACAATTCCCTTTCAATCGAAACAGTGGAGTTTGGATTTGGAAATCGTTCCTCTGTGTCTACGCTCTTTACGTGTCTAGTCAGATTCTGTTTTTGGAGTACTCACATTACAAACCTGTTTTCGGCGTTTGTACATAGGCAGGAAAACATGAGGTAGGAGATCAAACCTGCAATGATGTTTCATTTCGGCAAAAATGCTCCTTTGCGAGGTAAAAGCTGACTTTGTATTCTGTGAACCCCCTCCCCTTGAAAAATGGGACATAATGGTTTGCACCTTTCAGTCATTTGCTCAATATCTTAACCCTTTGTTTGATAGACTTCAACATTGTTACACTGGTTACTAAGTAGTAGGTGACCCCCATTGAGTTTGAGTTGAAAGGTCATTCCACTCTGGACATGGGAAGATATTGTGCGATCAATATCTTTAGAGCCATTTGCTTGGCACACATCAAACTGGCAACACTAGTTTCCCTTATTAAAGGGGCATAGACATGATTTTTATCGATTGAAATTGACAGGTTTTTGTTATAAAGATGAAGATCTTTTGTATGGATATAGAATATTTTTACACAGGTTCTTTGTATTTACATAAAATCCGGCTTCCGAAATCGTGGGGGCCTCCGTGGCCGAGTGGTTAGAGCATCGCAATCAAAATCACACGGCCCTCTCACCTCTGTTGGCGCGGGTTCGAATCCCGCTCGTGCCAGTGAGAAAGTTTCCCAGTTTACTTTCGGAAGGTCGGTGGTCTCTTCCCAGGTACATTGTATCTGGGTTCTCTCTTCCACCAATAAAAACTGGGCGCCACCAGATAACTGAAAAATTGTTGAGTGTGACGGAAAACATCAATCAATCAATGCAAAATCGTGTTAGTCAACATACTTGTCATAGCTAGGAAATCACATGTGGAGGTGAAAACATCAATGTTTATAAAAAATATATGTGCCAAAGCATTCAACATTTCGACACACGTTGATGAAAAATATCAATTGAGAGAGCAAGCAGAAATAAGAGAGAACAGAAAATGTTCGTTTACAAAATCCGTCAACTGACAGTTGAGTCACATAAACTATAAACAGGGCTCGTGCCTTGTTTTAAAAATAGAAAGTTTAGATGTCTCAAATACATCTTTGCGTCATTTTTAGCTCACTTGAGCCAAAGGCTGTCGTCGGCGTAAACATTTCACATTTTCATCTTCTCCAGAATCACTGAGCCAAATTCAACCGAACTTGAAACAAAGCATTCTTGGGTGAAGGGGGTTCAAATGAAGGGCATGCCCTTCAATGTGGAGATAATCACAAAAATAGGGTGGGTCGTTTAAAAATCTTCTCAACCACTGGGCCAGAAGAGCTGAAATACACATGAAAGCTTCCTGACAAAGTGGAGATTCAAGGGTATGTTAGGGCGACAATATTGGATCAAACTTTGGACTAAGACCATGTGTAGCTATATCGGCCCTGTGGTGTGTTAAAAAAATAAGTAGAATGAATTGAAATAAAATTGTTATCATTTGATAATATAATCCTTATGCATGTACCGTCGCGACGTGCCAAGATTTCCCCGCCAAAACGTCAGCTTGTAGAATTCTATACAAGACAAAACCGGTATCGGTCTGGTTTTCTGCAGAAATCTCCGCTTTTATCAAATTTAGTCATATAATTCATATAAAACACGACCTTCGATCCAAAAAGTGACCGTAGCCTATCAAAATCTATCAATGCAAATAAATTTTGCACGAGAGATTTTTCGGATCGAAAGGTGTGCTGTTGATGAATATCAACTTTGAACTAAATCGAGAGCAATCCGGATATATTTATTTTTGTAAGAGTTGTGGATATTTTATGAAATATTTTGCTTTGAAAACTTAAAACAAAGTACATATGTGGAGTCAATATCGTTTTCATGTAGAATACATCCCATATATGGTGTTTTTATTACAAGTTTGTGCAGAATTTGAAAACCTATAGAATTTTAATACGTAAACAAACGAATCTGCATCTGCTGTCCGACAAATCGGACCTTCAATGCTATAGAAAGTGTTTTATTTTACGCGACACCAATATAATTCTAAGATCAAAATGAAAAGAATTTATAGAACATGACATGATATAACTAAAAATATTATGGAAGTATATAACGTTTACTAGGCCTAAATCTATAGATGTATTGAGGATTTTGAGCGAGTGACGTCATAGACGTCGTGGTGTAGTGGTAGAGAGCCAGTCCTTCAAGCGGGAGATCTTTTAATTATAATGTTAAATACATTTTTGTTTGCGTTATTCAAAAATTCATTTCTTATCAAGACACTGAACATGAAATTGTGTACCTGAATGTAAATACATCAATACACAATCAGATCTCAAACACCAAGAAAATATGCAAGGATTACAGATTAAATTTCTTTAAATTCATAGGAAAAAAACCCAAAATACTACATTTTCAGAGTTGATTTTATTGCAAAGTATGAACCAGTAAAAGATAATGGAAAGTAACATTTTTGTTCCAATGCATCTAATGTACAGAAGAAAAGTCAGAAAAAATGTGAATCCATAGCTATTTGTCGTTTCCGGAGCAAGAACTTTCTTGTTGAAACCACCACATGATATATTGTGTAGCAAGTGTAGACATGTGTATCACATCCAACAAAAATGTCGCAATCAATCTCGACCACTTCCTGAGACAAAACCTCCAAAGACAATTTCAATAACCTCTCGATAGAACCAGGCCTGGGGTAATGGTAACTAAATGACAGCCAGTTGCAGTGTAATAGGGGTGTAATGGTCTAATGGACCATTTTTGAATAACAAGTAATGCTAATGTAATGGCATTACTTGTAGAAAATATACTGTACTGCACATTATATTCCATTACATTTACATTACTTCAAATAGTTGATGATATTTTGAAGATTAGTAAGATTAATTAATTATATTAGTGATTGACTGAAACATTGATGACAATCAAATGCAATTTTAATATAACTTAGATGTGTTTCCTAACATTGATGAATATTTTTTGTGCTTATGTTACTGTATAATTAAAAATCATAAATCATTATAAAGAAATATTTTTTCTGCCATTCTTTTAATCAGTATGTTCGTATGTTATGTAAATGTGTAATGTAATACACTCTCAAGTAATGTAATGTAATGCATTACCTTTCAAAATAGGAGTAATGGCAATAGTAATGTGAAATTTTCTAAGTAATGGTAATGTAATGGATTACATTGCTATGTAATTGACCCCAGACCTGGATAGAACACCTTCTCGTGCATAGCTGCAAGTGCCTTGGACCGAAACTTGTCGTTTCCCCCTTTGCAAGATTTTCAGCATTTCTTCGATCATTATTCTAACTGCAAGGTGTCCAATTCATGTGGTTCCAAGATGATGAATTCAAACCAGGTGTTTTGGACAGTTTGTTAACTTTTGACTCTACACTTGTCATCAGGTCTGCCATTCTTGAACTCATTTAAAAAATTAGACAAATTTTGACATTCACAATTCAACATGCGGATTTTCATTTGAACCATCAAATATTAATTCTTCCAATTAACAAATCCAAAAAACTTTGAAAACCCACAGCTATATTTCAAATGACATAAACACATAGAACCATGGTATCAGGATTTCTCTTGGAAGTTCCATGGGTTATTAAAGGTTAAACTTCAAAGTCGACATGTTTCTTCCAAGAAATAGTCTTGTTTGGATCCAGTTTTTCCAATTCTGACATATCTGCCTGATACTGCAGGTGTCCATTTGGTGCCCGTGTTGTGGGAATCTGTTTCCACATAGCTGTTGTATGGTCTGGTACCTTGCTATTGGCAGACACAACAAGGAAGCTATTCCTGCAGTGATGTTCAAGACTGATCCGCATATGTCACTGGTGCCACTATCATTGATGAATCTGATGGCAGTGATGATAGCGTTACTGAGGAGTAGGAATATGGATTCTTGTCATTCTGATTCATGTCACCCTTGCCATCAATTTTTGCTGTACATATTATATCATTCTGAAATTCAAATCACTCCAGTATCACATCATTATTAAAACTATATTATAAATGTTACGTATCATGATATTAATAAGGTTGTACTTTCATGCCCTCATGTATTTTCATTGATATAGAATTAAGAAAAATTACATTTATGTATTCGACGGGAGACATGTCTCCAACTAAACAATAGGACAGTTTAGCTACATGTACATTTCTGCATAAATAATTCTATACACAAACATTTCATTTGAATTTTACTCCCCCATGACCATCTAATAATTGTTGTAGCTAATGTTGAATATTATCTTACTTCACAATTCTCAGCAAATTCGCAAAATATTTTATCTTTCATTCTCTTTCTTGTGGTAGATGTATGGAAAAATCGAATATTAAATAATTACTACGTTTTTTAATTATAATTTTTCCAAGCGTTATTTGTTTAATTCATCTGCGAATTTCCTCTAACATCAGGTAATCATTTAATATGATCTCTAGTATTTATGGCTTGATTGCAGACTAACGTAACATATTTCGTGATGAAACAAACAACCATTAAGCGACGAAATATTAATAAAAATTATTGAATGTAAAAATCATTCCGACTTTTCTTAACACGTTTCCGCGTAAATGCTACCCAAAGACATATATCATTATGGAAATATACATTATATACAATTACGTCTCTTAGACCATACATGAAGTTTAGTGTCGCAAGAGAGACAAACGTCATATAAGACAATGCAAATAGACCCGAGAAGATCATGCACTCAGAATTGGAAATGGCATGATCGTGTTCTTTGAACAGCTGATTTTTATGATCAGCTGATACATATGTATATATACAATTTTAAATTGTCACAATATATTATCATAATAGATAAACAATAAATATATGTTGACAACAGTTACGTTAATAGATTTGTTGTGGGAATTCCAATGTTCAGCGCAATGCGTGAATATTATGAGTTTATGTCAACACACCACCCAGGTGCACCATACTATTCGTTCCATGCCACTTGTTTATTATTTTTAAAAAACAATTAGTACACCTATTTGGGGCATAATCATGTTATTCGCTCCGAGGTGCGAATTGGTTTGACATGTTTTATTTATATTACGTGTTAACTATTGACTTTTTATAACCATGCTATTTATTCCGTTTATTAAAGCAAAATTTAACGAATAAATGCTATATTTAAGTCCGTAGAGTACATGCTAATTCGCTCCGCGAAGCGAATAACATGACGATGCCCTATTTGGCTATACAGTTTAACGAGTAAAGGTGAAATATATTCATATTTCTCAAACTTACTTTGAAATGCGATGAACACATCCTCTGCAACTTCCACGAACTGCGCAAATAGCAATTACAGCCTGTGAAAATGGCCGAATGGATTGAAAAATATGGTGTGTCATTCAGGTTATAAGTAAAATATGGTGTGTCATTCAGGTTATAAGTAAAATATGGTGTGTCATTCAGGTTATAAGTAAAATAATCTTCTTGCGTATTGGGAGAGGGAATTTCTTTTATATATTAAGTCATTGCATATTGATTATTATGTTTTACAATACGTTAGGTACCACTTCTAATGATATATAGCGACGTTGTATGACGCAATCTTAAAAAGTAGCGCAAATTATAGGATTTATACACATATACTAGTAATATAAACCTAAAATTAGTGTTCTCTCACCAGCTCTACATATAAAAACCAGTACATTATAGGAAAAGAGAATGTTAGCGAATATTTTAACAAAAAATTTTTCACTTTGGACGTTAACCCGAATTTTGCTAAACATGGTCTTATATGAAAGCTTCCTGATGAAGTTGAGATTAAAATTTGTAGAAATCATTACCCCTGGGGTTAGGAAAAGGACTGAGAAGGGGATCAAAGTTTTACATGGAAATATATAGGGAACCAAGCTTAGACAAATCATTCTTAGATAAAAGTTGTTAATATGAAAGGCTATATCTGTGTACAAGGGCATATGTGTGGTCAATTCTATTAAATTGAGTTTGATATTAATGTATTTTTAGTCGTTACCTTTGAAAAGTTTTTTTTTAACCAAGCTGCTTGTAAAATGATAGTTTTGCTCAAGCTTGTTTATATTACTAGTAACTGCTACTAAGGTGAGCGATGTGGTCCATGGGTCTCTTGTTTGAAATTTAGGTTTGTTGTTCTGTTTTACGTGTATCAAATACTATCATGAAAGGTGAAGATAACGAACAGTGATCAATCTCATAACTCCTATAAACAATACAAAGTAGATAGTTGGGCGAACACGGACCCCTGGGCACACCAGAGGTGGGATCATATCAATTAAATATATGAGCATTTTTTCCTCACCAAAACCACCTCAATGTTTCTTTAAGAGGTAGATATCTTCTTTTGATATCACAGGGTCAAAGGTCAAGATTCGATCTATTCTGGACATGTGAAGATAATAAAAATACAAATTCCAATTTTGAAAATACATCTTGGCACACTGGTTTTGACTACGGATAGCTCCGTTTACCTGATCAGGACATTAGGATCACGGCGGGTGTGACCGGTCGACAGGGGATGCTTACTCCTCCTAGGCACCTGATCCCACCTCTGGTGTGTCCAGGGGTCCGTGTTTGCCCAACTATCTATTTTGTATTGCTTGTAGGAGTTATGAGGTTGATCACTGTTCGTTATCTTCACCTTTCATGAGGAAATTAACTGTGACTTTATAAAATGTGTGCTGGTGTGCAGTGTTGCAGTTCATACCCTTATGTATTTTTGAAAATGAAATATATTTATTATATTTATATTCTACTAATAGTTCTGTAGGTATACGATATTCATCAAGATTCATACGTGCATTGTTCAAATCAGGAGCCCTTTGCGTTTAACCTTGGCTAATAGCTTTCAAAATGTAAGGGAACCACTGAAATAGTGAACTAAGCAACACCCCTGATGTGTTCTTCATGTTGTAGATGATCAACCATGTCGGACTCGGTGGCTGAAGCGAAGAAATCAACCCACAGCAAGGTAAAATAAACCATGGAGTTCGTATATACACAATTCAGAATACACACAGACATACTACAGAAAATTACACATTTTACAATGTTGTGTAAATCAAATGTGGATTCTAAAAAAAATCTAAAAAAACCAAACCAAACAAAACAAAAGCTTTTTAGTAAATTTGAAATTATCAAACTTTTCTCAAATCAATAACATCAAAACGTATTACTTTTAAACACTTTACATGACCATTTCTCACTATAACTTTTTAAGATCAAAGACAATTACTATATCATCAAAAGTGGAAAAAGGAAATATGCTCATCTAGCGATCAGTCATTCAAGAAAGTATTTTGTACTCTGAAGTTGATATTAAAAAGATGATAGAGTTCCCCATTGACAGATATTGTGGTAGTCTTTGGTGATCAGGTCTTCTAACAGTCTGTTGGAAGGGTAAGGGTTAGTATGTTGGAATTCCCATGAGCACGAGCTGTGCTCCTTTGTTAGATGACCTGCCTTTATATTCTTGTGAGACAGCATTTGTTCAAAAGCTTCTACATTGGAGGAGAGAATCGCTTGCTGTTGCCCTCAACTCGACATTTAGATGTATCAAAGACGTTTTATCTATTAAGAATAATTATTTCCATTCATGTGTCGATTCGCTATATCCTAGTGCACTAGAAATAAAAGACACCAAAACGTCTTCCATATCTGCTTCATATTTGGATATTTTGTTGAACATAGAAGTTATCAGCAAATTGACAACTCAACTTTATGACAAACAGGATTACTTCAGATTCTTCATTGTCACCCTCCCATTCTTGCAACAATATTCTATTATCACCTGCATTGTGGTGTTTATGCCTCTCAACTGATTCAACACGTGCATGTTCTGCATATGATCGATTATTTAATCGAATCAAGCCACTGGGAAATAAGTCAATGCTACAAGGGTTCTAAAAGATTCATTTAATGTCAGTATTTTGCAAATTCTTTGGTTGTTATAATGATCTTTTTTGCAATTACAACCTTTCGGTATGTCGAATTCTGTCTGACATGTTTCATACCAATCATTAGACCGTTGTTTACATACTGATTTTGACTACGGATTATTTCGTTTACCTTATCAATGTAGATGACTCACCGGTCAACCAGTGACTGTTTAACGGGATGCTTACTCCTCATAGACACCTGATCCCATCTCTTGTATGCCCGGGGGTCTGTGTTTGTCTGATCCCATCTCTTGTATGCCCGGGGGTCCGTGTTTGTCTGATCCCATATCTTGTATTCCCGGGGGTCCGTGTTTGCCTTACTGTTAATTAAATATTTTTATGGGATTTATGAAATTTGATTACTGTTTGTTATTTTCACTTTCCATACATTATAGTCCACATGTATACAATACACATCGACATTTGTCAAACAGATTCATAACGAGCATATTGTTAAGTCAGCACAAAAATTAAAGAATGAATCTCTATTTTACACGAACTGAAGACATATATAGATGACACGATGGTTGATCCCTTGTGTATCATTAGAAACGTGGAAGAAATTCAGTAATTGGTGTTGGATGGGGTTGGGTCACTAAGTGCAAATAGAATGAAGTTAAAAATTGATAGTCTACAAAATTCTTAAGAAAACATATATGATTGCGATAAGGAGGGTTCGTCTAGTTCATGACATGGAATTTTAGATTTGCATTTATACGAGGTAGCATTTTAAAATGTGTTTGAAAATGGTTTAGTTTTGATGTATTGGAAAGGAGTTAAAATGTTTGTGAATATATAGGTAAAGGAATAGGTATTGTGTAAGAAAGTTTTAGGTCACCAAAGTCACTCAGATGACCTATTGCTATTTCTCATCCGTGGTGCATTAAGAATTGAACATTTTTAATTTCTTGATAAGTACCCGTCTATTTGTTTTCATAGTTTGTGTGAAATATATTTGGGATAAGAGAGATATAAATCGTAATTTTCAGGACTCCTCTACTGTCAAGGGGGGGGGGGGGGGGGAGGGGGGAAACTGCCAGAAATATACCGATTTTTAAAAAACTTCTCTACGCCCACACATTTGTAAGAAACATTAAATGCATTATTTCGTATGCAGTGCATAAAGGCCTTTACCAATATTGTAAATTTCATGATCCCTTGGCTGGTTGGTTGATTGTTTGCTGTTTAACATCCCGCTAGATTTTTACTGCTACTCATATGGAGATGTACCCATTGCTGTTGAAGAGTTTCAAAATTTAGGCCTATATAATATATATATAAATTCTTTCATCATTACTGACACTTTTAGGGGCATTTGTGTTTTAAGAACACATCTTGTTCCATACTGCTGCTGAATTCTAATTCAACTTAGATATGCAGAACTGGAAAATCATTATACATTTCATAGAGGCTAGTAAATATTCAGGTGACCAATAAGGACTGCGGACCTCTTATTGGTGATTTTTGACTAATTTTGAATTATTTTGATGTAATTAAAGTGAGCAAAATGGAGTTGAAAGATTCTGCAAAACGTAAACAAAAGCAGTCATCAGTGGAATCACACAAACGATTAAAGAAGGAAGATTTGCCAGACACACCCGGGTCTTCAACTAATAAACACTTCACCGGGATAAAATCAGACTCTGCAGGTAAGTAAGTGAATATTGTCCTGCTGTCAGTGTCAAGTTCCAAAGATGTTGTTTATATTTGAGCGCCAAAGACTCGTGCACAGTTCTAATCAAATAAGTATTTCTAAGAATTGCATTTTACCTGTTAATATGTAATAACTTTTCAAAACTCAATCGACCAATTTCAAATTTTCTGTTCAAAGGTCCTATTAAATTTACAGGAATTCATAGTGTTGTTCCATTCAATAATCTTTAAATACTTATATCACCAGCTTTTGACCAGTGCATGTCATGGCTGAGGTTTATTTCTATTGTGACGCCACATACTATGGCACAGGATCTTTGTTCTGAAGTATTGATCTGTTATTTTCACATTCTTGCTCGGCGCTTGGTGAAAGAAGTCACTACCAATATCAAACATCTAAGGTTTGATACAGCTGCTAAAATATCACATCAATGATCAGGTGATCAGTGACTGAAATTGTGCAAGCCTAATTTCCTGGTATGGATCCAAACTGTATCACTTGAGACCTCCTAGTTATGGCGAGTGTCTAACAACTAGGTCACCATGAAAACGAGGTCGCTGCTCAACAGTATTGTTGCAAAGCATGGTACCCAGTGAAATAAGAAAGTGGTGACCAGATCCAGGACAGATTTGATAATAGATTGTATTAGTGTCGGTAAATTGAAATGTGTATCTCTTTTTATGTATTTCAGGAAGAACAAAACGGCGCATTCCTCAGGTGGAAAGCTCAGAGTCGAAAGTTTCACGAGTGGATGAATGTTGCGGGGCAAGTAAGTAGGAATATAAATACAGTACAACTTGGTTATAGTGAAGTCCTGGGGAACATCTGATTTACTTCATTATAACTGTGATTCATTATGTCCTCGTAATGAATTTCTGAAAACATTTCGTTAAATGAGTGGTTTCCATTTGCCTTCATGTTGGGACTAGGGGATATTATGCTCATTGAAATGGTGAATACAAAACTTATATTGAAGAACATGTTTTTCTGGATTGTGCAAGGAGAATGTTTACTGAACATAGTATCATTAATATCTCTTTTTATCTGCTTCATACTTAGATATTCTATTGAAAATTGATATCAACGGCAACCTAACAAATCAACTTTATGACAATCAGTATGGTTTCATCTCCATCATCATCTTCCCAAATTTATGTAGCAATATTCCATTATCGCCTGCATATGGTGTGTATATATCTCAACTGATTCGTTACACAAAAGCTTGTTCTGCGTATGGTCAGTTTTTAAATCAAGGCAGGCTACTGACAAACAGGTTGATGGTGCAGGGGCTTCACCAGTCTCGTTTAAAGTCAGCATTTCGCAAATTTTATGGTCGTTTTAACGATCTAGTTTGCCAATACTACATATCATTGGGTCAATGCTGTCTGCCGTGTTTCAAACCGTTCTTGGCACACTGATTTTGACTACGGAGATCTTCGTTTACCTGATCATAATGTAGGGCTCATGGTGGGTGTGATCGGTCGACAGGGGATTGTTCCTCCTAAGCACTCCTGACCCCACCTCTTGTATATCCAGGAATCTGCGTTGCCCAACTACCTATTTTGTATTGCTAATAGGAGTTTTGAAACTGATCACTGTTCGTTATCTTCCCCTTTCATGAAGTGGTACATATATTTACCACAATTGTGACATTTTCATAAGTTCAGTGATACAAAAGTTAAAAAAAAGTCATAATTTTGTTAAAGAGAAAACATTAAAAAAATAAACATTACATTTGATTGTTAAAACAGTTCTCTGACAGATACACTAATCGCACTAACAACATGCAATTCTTGATCTATTTTTGTTGTGTGATATCTAGGTGATCATGAAGGTTTATGTACCTCTTGTATAAGGGGGGAGGGAATATTACAAGTAAATATCATTTTACAAGATAAATTACATGTCTACAAAGGTTGTATTGCAATATGTTCAGAGTATAAATCATCAAAGTGACAATATACAGTAAAACACGCTTATAATGAACACACTTCTAGCGAATCCACGCTTATTGTGAAGTAATAAATATTCCCCTACGAGAGGAAAATAACAGAGAAGCTATTGAATATAATGAAGTTGAACATAACACACTGTTTTTTGCTGGCCTGAAGGTTTGCTATAATTGTATTTTACTTTACATGGTTAGACTAAATATGTTGGGTAGAGTACGGAATTTTACTGATCCAACTGTTACCCTTTTCAGAGGATGGGGATAGCGATTATGAAGGCTTGGATGAACCTCCAATTCGGCGACAGTTACAGAACATCCTGCAACAGTATCCAGATGGTCCCCAAATCATTAGGGTAACACATTAATATCTTATCATTTAATCACCAAATCATTAGGGTAACCCACTAATCTTTTAATCACCAAATCATTAGTGTAACCCACTAATATCTTATTTAATCACCAAATCATTAGGGTAACCCACTAATATCTTATTTAATCACCAAATCATTAGGGTAACCCACTAATATCTTATTTAATCACCAAATCATTAGGGTAACCCACTAATATCTTATTATTTAATCACCTAATCATTAGGGTAACCCACTAATATCTTATCATTTAATCATCAAATCATTAGGGTAACCCACTAATCTTTTATCATTTAATCACCAAATCATTAGTGTAACCCACTAATATCTTATTATTTAATCACCAAATCATTAGGGTAGCCCACTAATATCTTATCATTTAATCATCAAATCATTAGGCTAACCCACTAATATCTTACCATTTAATCACCAAATCATTAGGGTAACTCACTAATATATAATAATCACCAAATCATTAGGGTAACCCACTAATATCTTAATTAATCACCAAATCATTAGGGTAACCCACTAATATCTTATTATTTAATCACCAAATCATTAGGGTAACCCACTAATACCTTATTATTTAATCACCAAATCATTAGGGTAACCCACTAATATCTTATCATTTAATCACCAAATCATTAGGGTAACCCACTAATATCTTATTATCTAACCACCAAATCATTAGAGTAACCCACTAATATCTTATCAGTTAATCACCAAATCATTAGGGCAACCTACTAATATGTTATTATTTAATCACCAAATCATTAGGGTAGCCCACTAATATCTTATTTAATCACCATGTCAACTTACTTTTCATTTGATCATTTTTATACGTCTGTCGAAGATGTACTATGGTATGGCTTTATCCATCTGTCTATCCGGACCTTGTGGGCAGTATACAAAAAAAAAAACCGTAAGCTCCAGGATATTGCAACTTAGTATAGTTCAAGGTCACAAGTCAAAACTCAAGGTTGTAGTATTACGGAAAACATTGTAGGCAAGATACAAACCAAACCATAAGCTCCAGAATATTGCAACTTGTTACATTTCACTTTGATCACCTCGATGAGGGGAAGATGCCTACTTTTTTCTATGTTAGAGGTCAAAGGTCAAGGTCGAAGTATCACAGTAGGAAGGAAGACCTTGTAGGCAGGATACAAACCGAACCATAAGCTCTAAGATATTGCAAATTGGTACGTATGATCACCATAATGAGAGGAAGATGCCTAATATTTTTCAATGTCAAAGGTCAAGTTCACAGTGTCACATAGTAGGAAAAAATTGTAGGCAGTATACAGACCGAACTGTTGCGGCTAGAACCATCAAATGTGGTACACGTACACTTTATGCCAAGTAGAAATATTACATAGAGAGAACATGGTTTGTCTTGTTTTTACTATGCAAAGAAAATATTTCACACCCTGATGATTGCTGATACTTCTTATAGCCAAGTTCTACAAATCATGGCATAAGAAAAACACCCCATATTAGCTATTCATGGGCGTATTATGTACCGGCGGCAGTACTCTTGTTTAAAATTTCTAATCAATACATGAATGTATGAAGTGACTGATTTCATTTTCTCAAACTTATACTGTCAGCCAACTTTAATTTTGTGTGCGAGAAATGTATGTGATTTTTACAAGCTTTACTTTTGTTGGTGAATTTGCTCCGAACCAATGATTTAGCTCGACATGGCTTAAAGACAAGTTGTATATGAAAGTTGAAGATAACGAAAAGTGATCAATCTCACAACTCCTATAAGCAATACAAAGTAGAGAGTTGGGAAAACACAGACCCCTGGATATACCAGATGTGGGATCAGGTGCCTAGGAAGAGTAAGCATCCCTTGACAACTGGTCACACCCGACGTAAGCCCTATATTTTGATCAGGTAAACAGAATTATCCGTAGTCAAAATCAGTGTGCATAGAACAGCTTAACAATCAGTATAAAGCATGTCAGACAGCATTTGAACCAATGAAAAGTTGTATTGGCAAACTAGAACGTTGTAACGACCTTAGAATTTGCGAAACCTGATTTTAAACAAGACATGTATGTTGTGTATGTTGGCCGACTTGTAAACATTGATCATCTTTGACACCTGTCCCAGTTGAGAATCACAAACATTACTCGTCACAAGAATGTTTAGAATAAGGATTGCCTTACAGTATCTGTTTTAACTATTTAAATAGATGATGTGATGTAATTGTTTCACCGTCTGTTTGTTGTTTTTGTATAACAGGAGTTGGTGCAGAATGCAGAAGATGCAGAAGCCAGTGCCTTTAAAGTCATGCTTTGTGAGAAGGATCATTTAGGTCCAGGAGATTTTCATCCCATGTACAGGAAAATTTTCGAAGTAAACAAAATTTTATCACTTAATCTAAAGAACTTCTAAACTAGTAAGCTTTGCTTATATTAAATTAACTTATAAAGCTTAATTGCCCTGTACAAATTTAGGGGTTAAAAAAGAATTATGAGGTAAGCTCTTATTTTTGCCTTTAAAATGCTCAGTTAAGCTTTGTGAGGTTTATTTCCTATGGGAAACTAACTCTTAAATCATGGATGCGTCATCTGTCCATTGCTATGGACTAGTTTTATCAGTTAGAATAATTGTCCAGGACAAACTTAAGGTACCTTAAACAATATACAATTAATCTATTTTCATTTCTCTTTCACACATTAACCTGAAATTTGCTGTGTAGCTTAATTATGGATCAGTGGTCACTATATCATATTGCAATTTGATTCATTTAGATCTCTCTTGCAGGAATTTTGCCCCACAGTTTTCAAAGAAGGACCCTCTTATTTTCAGAGGGTTGGTATGGGTATTACAATGTGCATGTTGGGATGAATTTGGAAAATCAAATTCAATTTTTGAGAAAAATGCAGGTTGTTAAGCATGTCAGTTTTCAGGAAATACTGCAAAAAGAGCACATGATGTGTAAGGTGAAGATAACGAACAGTAATCAATCTCATAACTCTTATAAGCAATACCAAATAGATAGTTGGGCAACACGGACCCCTGGACACACCAGAGGTGGGATCAGGTGCCTAGGAGGAGTAAGCATCCCCTGTTGACCGGTCACACCCGCCGTGAGTCCTATATCCTGATCAAGTAAACGGAGTTATCCGCAGTCAAAATCAGTGTGCCAAGAACGGCTTAACAATCGGTATGAAACACGTCAGACAGCATTTGACCCAATGCGAGGTTGTACTGACGAACTAGATCGTTATAACGACCATAGAATTTGCGAAATGCTGACTTCAATAGAGACTGTTGAAACCCCTGTACCATCAACTTGTTTGTCAGTAGCTTACCTCGATTTAAAAACTGACTATACCCAGAACAAGCTCTTGCATATCGAATCAGTTGAGATATATAAACACCATATGCAGGTGATAATGGAACATTGCTACATAAATATGGGAAGTTGACGATGGAGAAGCTGAAATCATCCCGTTTGTCATACAGTTGAGTTCTCAGTTTGCCGTTAATGTCTAGCTCTTCTCACGGTTTTCAAGTGAGGATCCTCTTATGTATGAATATTGAAGATGTGCATGAAACAAAGATTGCATTTCTTGTAGGGGCCAGCCTTGTGTACATTTAATGACGGTGTCTTCTCGGAAAATGACTGGAAAGGCATAAAAAAGATTTATACCAGTGTGAAGGAGAAAGATGCCCTTAAAATTGGACGATTCGGTTTAGGATTCAAATCAGTATTTCATCTTACAGGTAATCTTCCCTTATCATAGTCTCTTACCGCAATGCAAACAATGTCACATAAACTTAAGGTAGAAGAGGATATCATTATAGGCAGATGATAGTTACCATTTAACTTGCACAGTGGCCCATGTGCATCTGCTGTCGTATTTCACATCACATCCAATTGATGTTTACAGATATGTTGTACTTTGATAGCATATATCTTTATATGTTTCTTAACATGTAAACTGCAAAGACGTTATTTGAGGCAAGGTTAACATTTGGTTAATTGTTCACTAGATACGCCTATCATAGTGAGTGGAGACCGATTGCTGGTCATCAACCCCACTAGGACCACAGAGAAAGTTTGTCACAATGTCACATTCAAAAAGCTGACCTCTGAAAAATACAAAGCGACTCTTTGGCCAGTACTAAAGAAAGTTTTCAAAATGGATGCAGGAGGATTTTTTGGATTTAACACATCTTCGGTGAAGAAGGAAAATTATCCAAGTATGTATCAAACCAGTCGTTTTCTGTACCGGATTAGTGCTTCCTGTTACATGTACTATTCTAGGTCACCAGAGTCGGGTGATTTATTGCAGTCCGTCACCATCTGTTAAGTGCATCTTGATGATGAAAGAACTTTTCAAATTAGGTATAGAGCCTCTTTGGGGTGATCAAAACCTAAATTGTAAATTTCTTGACTTTCGTACTTTAGGTGCAATAGTGGCAAAGGAAAATTCCAAAATTTAACTGATTTTCAAAGTTTGTCACAATGTCACATTCAAAAAGCTGACCTCTGAAAAATACAAAGCGACTCTGTGGCCAGTAATAAAGAGAGTTTTCAAAATGGATGCAGGAGGGTTTTTTGGATTTGTCACATCTTCTGTGGAGGAGGAAAATTATCCAAGTATGTATCAAACCAGTCGTTTTCTGTACCGGATTAGTGCTTCCTGTTACATGAACTATTCTAGGTCACCAGAGTCGGGTGACTTATTGCAGTCCATCTGTTAATTGCACATTTGTATCTTGATTATGACAGAACTCTTGAAATTAGGTATAAGGCCTCTTTGGGATGATAGAAAGCTAAATCGTTAATTTCTCAACTTTCTTACTTTAGGGGTAATAGTGGCAAAGGAAAAGTTCCAAAATTTAACTTATTTTCAAAACTGAGATCTTCCTCTGTCTAGTGTTGTATATATGAAGGGAAAACTAAATGTATTCTACAGTCCCAGCATTATTAGACAGAAAAATCTCCCATAGATAAAGTCGGATCTCGCACTGGTGATAATGTAAAACTTATACGGTACCAATTTTGATGCACCAGATGCGCATTTCGACAAATAATGCCTCTTCAGTGATGCTCAACCGAAATGTTTGAAATCCGAAATAACTATGAAGTTTTAGATCTAAATATAGCCAAAAACAGCGTGCCAAACAAGTGGAGCCAAATTCGTCCAAGGATAAGAGCTATGCATGAGGGAGATAATCCTTAATTTTGAAATGAATTTCTAAATTTTATAACAGCAATTAAATATACATCCGTATTTTCAAGCTAGTAACGAAGTACTTAGCTACTGGGCTGTAGAGACTCTCGGGGACTAACAGTCCACCAGCAGAGGCCTCGACCCAGGGGTCATATCAGAAATAAATTACTGTAAAGTTCTGGCAAGGTAATTCTTATGCTCTGAAGATCAAATGTTGATGGGCATATTGTTTTGTCCTGTTGGTCGTTCTTCCCACTTTAATCTTGCTCTTAACTGTTAAATGGTGAATGATAGGAATGTCAAATTTTATATATGCATTCCTTGTGACAAGACCTTTGTTTTTAATCATGTGGTCTTGACCATGAAGTTTGAGCTATTTTTAAGCAAAGTTAAGCTATGCAATATCTCCAGAAGTATTTTGTCTACAGATTCCTTTTGGCAAGACCTTTTACTTGTATCTTTATTGTCACAGGGAGCATACATAGTGATTCGCAAACACGACTGGGTGGTTTTTTCTTTCAGATACTCTGTTTTGGTTTCCTTTGCGACAAGAACCATCTTCACTTCTGGACAAGGTCTGTCCACCCTCCAAGATAAAGAGCCTAATGGAGTCCTTCAGGAAAGAAGCTGACACCATTCTCCTGTTTCTTCAGAACATTAACACAATCACCATCATGGAAAACAAGGACAGCATACTGTATGAAGTTACAATAGAAGAAGTAGGTGCATCCAAGCAAGAGTTTTCCAAATCCAGAACATTCATAAAGAATCAGTTGAAGAGCTTAAAAACTAAACCAGACCATTCCTTAAGCGTCGCTTACAATGCTCAGCTGACTACCAGCAATGTGAAAGAGGGACACCAAAAGACAGCAATGTTCAAAATAGTCAGCTTCTTTCAAGGCACAACTGAAATGTCACAACCTCTTAGGAAGCTGTTGGAGGAAGGCGACAATGATCCGTTTGTAGGGGTAGCTTACCCATTGCAGTTAGATGAATCGTTCAATGCACACGTTTTCTGTTTTCTACCTTTGCCTCTGCAGTCCAAAAGTTTGACCAATTTACCCATACATGTGAATGGGTTCCTTAACCTTGATCCAACAAGGGATCATGTCTTACAAGCCACAGCAGGGCAAGTTGGAAAGAGAGATGATAAAATCAAATGGAATGAGCTGTTGATCATGGAGGTAATGTCTCAGGCATATGTGAAGCTGTTTGTGGATCTCAAAAGGGAAGGTAGCCCCGCAGAAGTTATCTACCGTTGTTTGCCAGAGGTTAAAAACGTTGACTGTAAACTATGGAGGAAACTCCTTCCACCAGTTTTTGAGCATGTCCTCAAAATGGAAGTCTTTCAGACTGAAAGAGTAAAGAAAACATGGGTTAGTTTTGAAAATGCTGTATTTGATGTATTTGATAAAGAAGAAAGAGAAATAACCAAAGAAATAGAAGACCAAGTAATAGAACTGCTCAAAGACTATGATGAAAACATAGTCGTGTTGCCCAAGAATTTGAAAAGTTTAGTGGAGTCCTGGACTATGTACAGCTTTCTTCTTGAAGTTCATCCAAAAGTAATCAGTTCAAGGTATGTAGCTGACCTTTTACACAGAGATCCACAATATAAACTGAAGTCCAGAGAAAGCAAAATAATCCTGCTAGACTACTTTTTGAGATGTGCTGATCCTAAGGATTTCAGAGAACTGGAATTGTTGCCCTCAGATGATAAGACCCACTTTCTGTCTTTTGTATCCAAAGGACACTTATACTTGTGTTCCGATAAAAAGACAGCTGCATTGTTTCCAAAGCTGGAGAAACAGTTTTTGTCAGATTTGCCAAACGACATGTCAACCAGGCTTCTGAAAATTCCAAACAGTAAGTAGATTTACAAAAACACTACAATATGTTACTAAACTTAGTTGTTATCGGTTAAGATTATCAATTTCTTGTAAGGGGGGTGGGGGGCAAATGTGGCAATATCTAAATCTCATTCACAAGCTTGTACGAGTACTGCTGTTCTCAAAATTATTGATTTCAAGTTAAAATCATTTTGGAAATGAAATAAAAGATATCATAATCAATCTAGAAACTAGCAATTTAAAACAAAACTGTTTGACTTGGACTAGACAACAAATCTAGCCACGCAGACTGAATAAGAAATGCTTCGAACAGAATTTTTCACTCATCAATATGTCACAAGCAGTAGACGTGCCACAAATTTAGACTTGGGTGATGTAGAATTAATTGATTGATTGAATGAATATTGTTTAACGTTCCTCTCAAGTATCTTTCATTCATATGGAGACGTCACCATTGCGAATGAAGGGCTGCAAAATTTAGACTTATACTCGGCGCTTACGGCCTTTGAGCAGGGAGGCATCTTTATCGTACCTCACCTGCTGTGACACGGGACATCGGTCTTTGCGGTCTCATTTAAAGGACCACCCCATTTAGTCGCCTTTTACGACAAGCAATAAATACTAAGGACCTATTCTAACCCGTAACAGAATTGGTGATATCGCAGGGGGGATGTTCGAACAGTTGCTGTGACCTAGGTTTTTACGGTCACAGCCTTGAGCACAATGAATAGGCCAACATTTGTGGCACTTCAAATATAGTTGGCTTGATATGAGTGAAAGATTCTTGAATGGGACGTAAAACAAACAAACAAAAAACAGTTACTGCCAAGAAACGAAGCGGTATTGATCGATGAAAATATAAGACACCGTGATTTTGATTTGAACGTATTTTATTTTCATACGGCGGGTGTGACCGGTCGACAGGGGATGCTTACTCCTCATAGGCACCTGTTCACACCTCTGGTGTGCCCAGGGGTCCATGTTTGCCCAACTATCTATTTTGTATTGCTTGTAGGAGTTATGAGATTGATCACTGTTCGTTATCTTCGCCTTTCATTGTATAAGCGCATATTTTCAAACGGTCTGAACACAATTCTCACCTGTTTTATAGCTTTGCCATGGGGTGTAGATATCTTACCTTAGGGCAATGAATTTCACAGTTTTGAGGAGGAAAAATTGTGAATTTCATTATTCATGTACATTTGTATATTGGGAACTGAGGAGGAGGGCTAAAACCTAACATATACACAATGTTTAAAATCTTTCAGTAGACAAACTGTTGAGTAAGGAGACATCTACCAAATTTGAAGGAATCTGATGTTCCGGATCTCTTGGTCAAAAGTTGAAAATGACATGGCATTTCTAAGAATCCTTTCCTTTACTACTGAATATACATAATGTATGGTGAACAAAGTTTATAGGAATAGCTTCTGCAAACAAGGTTTAGATGATCTATAGGAATCTACATGTCTATCCCCCACCCCCTCTTCCTACTGTGCATCTCGGCAACAATTTTGTTTTAAAAAGCTCATTCTTCATACAAAAGCGCCTTGCATGTATGACCATATAATTTGCAATGGTAGATTACAACATCTTTAGCATATTCCATTCTCCAGGTTTGAAAGATGGATTCATTGCACCGTCAACATGTTACAAATCCTATGTATATGCAAGGTTTTGGTGTGTGTTGTTCAAGAAACTACTAAGGGCATTTTGTTGTATTTTATAGATGTGGTGAAGGAGTGGACTCCTGAATATTTCTCACATCTGCTCAAAGAATCGATCAAACTTCAGGGAATCAAATCGGCCTCCATGCTCAATAGCCAAGACAGAAAAAAGGTGTCATTGTGGATTAAACGAGTATGGACATTTTTGTCAGAAAATGAAGAATTGATCCAACAGGTTGAAAACCTTCCGATTCTACTGGAGAAGGAAACTGGAAAAGAAATTATTCAAAGACTCCATGTCTTGAAAGGAAATTATATGCTAACAAAATCACAGAATTTGTCTCCACTTCCACATTCAGTGAGAACAATTTTGGAAACTTGTGGTATGATATTACTAGAAGAAGTTTTATTTGTCCAATATCCAACAGTTACAAAGTATATTGCACAGCCAACAGTCAAAGATGTTTGCAAAGTGTTGGAAAAAGCCTTAAGAAATGATGAGAGATGCATTGACAAGATTAATTCTCTACCAGAGGCAGTGAGAAAACAATTTGCTCAATTCATGGCAACTTGTGCCCCATGTGATATGACAAATTCCTTAACCGAATTTCTAAGGAAAGTGAAATTATTCCCAGTATCCTATTCACATGGAGCCACCCAAGACCTTTATGCAGTTAATGGTGTTAACGGAATAGCACCCAAAGGTTTGAAAAAATTTCCTGTCAAGTATTGCACTCTTCTGATCGATGGAAATTATCAGCATCTGTCTTTTGTTGAGAGTTTGGGTTGCCAGGAATATGAAGAAGAGAGGTTGATGGAGGAGACTTTGTGCAGAATACGTAGGAAAGAAGTTTATCAAGCAAGGGAAGTGGCCATGTTTATGAAATATTTCATGGATAGACTCAATGACTCTACCCCTAATGAGCAGTTAGAGATTGCATCTGCTATTCCCTTCATTAAGAATGGAAATAAAGAATTGAAACCTCCAAAGGATTTCTTTGATCCACTGAATGCTGAATTGTGTGAGCTTTTCCTAGGAGAGGAAAATATTCGTTTTCCAAATAAAACTGGAAAATTGCAAAGCATTGCTTCGAAACTACACAAACTGAAGATAAAATCCACTGCAGATGTCACCACAAAGGATTTATTAGAAACAATCACTTTTATAGAAGCAAAAGGTGCAAAACTAGATTCCTCTAAACTGAAGAAGAAGGCAAATGCTTGCTTAAACTTTGCTACGAATTTGCAGCAAGATTCAAAATTTGAAGATTTCATTAATAAAATAAGGCAACTGCATTGGATCCCAGTGATGAAAATGAGACCAATCAAATATCCAAAGCAGATGAAATGGAGAGGAGAGGAGAAAAAAGGACCATGCAAGCCCACCGAAGCTTGTTTTCAAGATCATAGTTCACTAGTTGGATCTGTGTTTTTCATATCTGACTGTGATGAAACTCAAAACCTGTTAGACAAATTACTACATCAACCAACCTCAGATTTGGTCATTCAACAATTGAAACATTTATCAGAGAGGTATAAACATTCAAAGAATACAATTGAATATGAGTTGATGCTGAAAGAGTTGTATGAGTATTTGGCCTCAAAGCCCATATGTACAGAAGATTTGAAATTTGAAGATGTTGTTCCAACCAAATCGTCATTAACAAGAAGTTCAAATATCTACCTTGAATTTCTGCCAAATACTCACCAAATATCGTTAGAGCCTTACATGTACCAGTTGAGTGAAAAATGGTTGGAGTCTGGAATGAGAATTTTTTTTATTTCTATTGGCTGCAAAGACAGATTGACATATGAAGATCTGATACTGGTTCAAGAAAAAATCAGTGCTTACCACAACACTAAAAATAGGTCATTAGAAAGCACCGAGATTGAAAGAGATTTGTCAATGATGGTTAACATTTTGGAGATTTTGAAAGAAATGCGAGATGAATTATCCCAAGAAGAACTTTCTCGTGTTTTATTTCCTATTCAGACAAAATCAAAGAAACTTATTCTAAAGCAATCTCTTGAATGCACTTACACAGATGATAATTCTCTAACAGATGAATTCTCAGAATTAGAAGAGGATGCAGAAAGAGAGGAAGACAAAGAACTTCAATTTGTTCATGAAAGGATTAGAAACTTCATTGCAGAGTGCCTTGGTGTTCCTTCCTTGACACGTAGAGTGATGGAAAGTGGTGGAATTGTTGATTTGGAGTTTGAGCAATGGGGACAAGAGGAACCACTCACAACAAGGATACGAAATCTTTTAGATGATTACACAGATGGCTTGTCTGTATATAAAGAAATGCTACAAAATGCTGATGATGCTGGAGCAAGCTGTATGAAAATACTATACGATGAGAGAAAAAATGAGCAAGCAAGAACGGGTTTGATCGATAAAGGTATGGAAGAGTGCCAAGGACCTGCCCTCTGGTTTTACAATGATGCCAGATTTGAAGACAAAGACTTTCAGAATATCATAAAACTTGGAGGTGGAACTAAAAAATCAGAAAAGACAAAAATTGGTAAATTTGGATTAGGATTCTGTTCCGTTTACAATGTGACGGATGTCCCCAGTATTGTCAGTGGAAAATACCTTGTTTTCTTTGACCCACGAACAATACATCTAGGGAAGGCTATCAAGGACAAATCAAAGCCAGGTCTTCGCATTCCTATATCAAAGGTGGTGAATAAGTTCCGAAAGCAGTTCATGCCTTACAATAAGATTTTCCAATGTGATCTTTCACCAGAGAGTCGTGGGGGAGAGTATGATGGTACTCTCTTTAGACTTCCTTTACGCACTGCTAAACAGGCTGCAGACGACCCAAATGGCATCTCAACAACGGAGTACAAACGGGGAGAGGTAGTGTCTATTATAAAGAAATTCATGGAATCAGCCGGCAATCTATTACTGTTTACCCAAAATGTGGGAAGAATAGAGCTACACTATCTGCAAAGTGATGATCCAGAAAAATGTGAACTGTTGTACTCGGTTGAAAGGAAAATTGGACAAGAACAATGTATGAACATTCTTGAAGAGGCCAAACAAAGAATAGGTGAAGATATGGTTCAGACGTTACAATTTGACATAGTAGTAGAAGTGAATACCACTGTCATCAAAAGCCTACTGGGAAAAGATTATGACAATATGATGACTGGATCAACTTCCAAATGGATTGTGTCCTGGGCAGTTTCAGATCTGCAGCTAAATATTCCAGGATGTCTTCCTGTAGCCAGTACAGCAATTCCTCTCTGTTTTTCACTCAATGACAGTGAACAAGTACCCTATGGATTTTACAACACTGGACATGTATTCTGTTTTCTTCCCCTTCCACAAAAAAGTCAAACATTAGTGCATCTCAATGGATGTTTTGCTGTAGAACATAGCAGAAAGAGAATTGTCTCTCCATCTCCAGACAACGTGTCAGAAGAACGTGCAGACTGGAATCATTCTCTGATGTCACACGCACTTAGCATGGCTTACATAAATATGCTGGAGAATATCAAAGAATGTGCTCAGTTAGAAAATTATCTGTACTCCACAGCATGGCCAGTGTCCCTTGAAGGAAATGCTTTCAACCCACTTGTGTGTGCATTTTATGATAACATTTCTCAAAATAATTCCAAAGTATTTTTTTCCAATGGGAATTTATTTCAGAAGTTTTCTCTCAGGGAATGTGTTTTTTTGGATAGTGATTTGCAAAATGATTCCATGGTTGGTGAAACTGCTTTCCAGTGCCTGCAGCAGTTTAATCCTTTCCAGAGGCAAGTGATGTATATGGATTATACAATACAAAAGGAGTTTAAGAATGCTAACTGTGAAAATTGCTTACAGGCACAAATATGTCTTGAGAAATGCTTTCACACCCGAGTATTCCTTGTAAATCTTCAAAATGAGTTTTGGAATTCTGAGATCCGAAAAGAAGTTCGTAGAAATCTTCTGAAGCGCATCCTTAGAAACGAAAATCTTTTTGAAGTTCGAGAAAAAATGAAAGATATTGAATGTATTCCAGCAAAGCCAGATGGGTTACTGCGAAGACCGTCAGATTTAATCAATCCATACTCTAGAATCATTAGCGACATGTTCTGCGACTCTGATAATAGATTTCCTGATGATGAATTCATTTCACCAGATGTCAAAGAATCTCTAATGTCTCTTGGGATGAATACAGATCATTTGCCTGATACATTATTGCTTGAAAGACTACGAAGTGTAAACGTTTGTGCTCAGATTGATTGTGACTTGGCAAAGAATAGATTTAGAGCTATAATGAGGTATATGACACATTGCAGTTTAAGCCCGGAAGTGTTGAAAGAAATGCAGGGGATTCCATTTCTTCCTGTGATGGTAAAACCAAAGAACTGGCCATGCAAGTGGTTTTCACCCAGTGAGTTTCATTTTGCAGCTCCTAATGACTTATTCAGGATGGATTGCAAGTTCCTGATAGGAAGTGTTCAGAAAATTCTGGATGAAACCATTGTAATTGAATCAGGGGATATATTCCTGACAAAACTTCCCATGAAGAGCGTGACTGATGTAAAGAATGATGTTGTTATTGGCCAGCTTCAAGCTATTTCAGAATTACAAAATAGGGTCATAACTTCTATTGAAGAATCTACCAATGTGGAAAAGATATGTGATGCAGTATATAAGTATTTAAACAGAACACCACAAGATGATTTGAAGCAGTTTCAAGATTTATCTTGCATTTGGTTAGCTACATCCAACAAGCTAGTGCAACCTTGTCGCTCATCGCTATGCAGTTCAGATGATGTCCCACCCTACATTTACAAAGTTGATCCCAAGTGGTCCAGTTACGAATCCTTCCTGCTGAATGTGGGTGTTCATCAGCATGTAGAACCAGAGTTAATATTGGAAATTTTAAAGGTCATTGAGATGAAAGAGGGGGAAATGGTAGAGAATGTGGATGCTGTTGTCAGACTGTACAATTTGGTGTCTTGCAGCAAGTATGTGAAAGGTTTTCCTCAGCTTCTACCAGACGTAGGTGGTATAATGAGAAAGCCCAGTGATATGTGTTTTGAGGATGGAAATGGAAAGATTACAGATGCCGATAAACTGGTTTTCACTCATGCAGATCTAACAGTCAAAACATGCAAGAAATTCAAAGTGCAATCCAAAAGTGCAAAGTTTATTCGAAGATTCTCAACAGGTGTTCCCTTTGGACAAAAAGAAAAACTTGTCACAAGACTTAAAAACATTTTGGAGGACTACCCATGTGATATTTCAATACTGAATGAACTAGTCCAGAATGCTGATGACGCAAAAGCAACAGAAATACATTTTGTGTATGACCGACAATCTCACTCTACAAAGGGACTTTTTGACGAATCCATGAAGGGTATTCAGGGACCGGCACTTGTTGTATTTAATGACTCGTGTTTCTCCGAGAAAGATATTGAAGGAATATCAAATTTAGGGGAGGGCAGTAAATCTACTGATCCAAACCAAACGGGTCAGTTTGGGATCGGGTTTAATGCTGTGTACCACATCACCGATGTTCCATCTTTCTTGACCAAAGGAGAGCAAACTCCAAATGGTGGAACCTTGATTATGTTTGACCCACATTGCAGATACATACCTGATGCAACTCAAGAGAGTCCAGGAATGAAAGTTGATGATCTTGATTGCGTCAAAGAGAAATACACAGGTACTTACAACACGTATCTCCAGGAAAATCTCCCAGCCTCTACAGGAACTTGGTTCCGTTTCCCTCTCCGAACGAAAGAAATGGCAGAAAAATCAGAAATTAGAAAAAATGGAGAAATTAATGAAAAGATCATGGAAGACATTTTAATGAAATTTCAAGGAGAAATGTCCAAATCTCTGTTGTTCTTGAATAATGTACATAGCATAAAATTGTCAGAAATTAACGAAAAAGGAAAGATGTCAACTTGGTGTGAAGTAACTGCTGAATTTCTTGAAGATACTGAATCAAATGAGATGAGATTGTTTCAGTTAGAGTGTGATCGTGAGTTGCTATCATTGAAGAAAGGAGAGTTGGTACTTGGGGAGCGTCCTGGATTTAGTTGTAATTATCGCATTGCTTTAAATGGTGAAGTTCATGAACAGCAGTGGCATGAAATCTGGGCGATTTCAAGAGTATTCGGGACAATGACAGCAGTGGCGGTACCAGATTTGTTGAGGAGTGGTTACAGGACGGAGAGAGTGAACCTTTCACCAAGAGCTGGCATTGCATCTTGTCTAGAGACAAATTTTCCTATTGCAGAGCAAGACAATGATTTTGTTGATGCTAGCACCAGTTCACCGTTAACTTCCAAGGTAGATTTTCATTTAGCGGAGCAAGACAGTGATTCTGTTGACTCTAAAATCAGTTCACCTTTAACTTCTAAGACATCCAGGGCATTTTGCTTTTTGCCATTACCTGGACCAACTGGGCTCCCAGTCCATATAAATGGTCACTTTGCTCTGAATTCGAGCCGAACACATGTCTGGAGAGATGACCAAGAAGAACACACTTTAAAGGGTTCATGGAATGAATTGATATTGAGTGATGTTTTGCCATTTGTTTACATAACCTCCATGCAGTTCCACAAGCAGATCTTGTTTACAGATTCTGGGTGTATTCATGCAGAAAGTATTGAAAAGTACAACAAATATTTCCCAATCATTGACCAGATAAAAGATGATATATGGAAAACAGTTGTAGAAGCAATTTACAACAGAGTTCTGTATCATGAAATTGCCTTGTTTCCAGTATTGCTTGAAGAAGAAACGATCATATCAATGAGGAAAACGAACTTCATTCTTTCTAAAGTGGCCATGATCCAAGACCAGGAAAATTCGGTTGTTGCTTTTGTACCTTTGAAAAGCAATGAGCAGGAATTCCCTGCTTACTTTAACGAAATAGAAATGACCTTAGAAATGAATCGCCAGATGTCGGAAAAAGAAAGATTCTCCAAGACCAATGAGACGCTTGATGCTTCTAAGATAGAAATAATTCAAAGGAAGAACCAGCAAAGAGCTGCAGAAATCACAAAACTTCTTAAGATGCTAGGTCTTAAACTTGTGGATTCAACATCTGAAATATTGAAGAGTATTCAAATATCTTTAAATGGTGAGTTTATTCCAAAAGCTGTAGATGTTGAGGGTGTGATGCAGTTTTTACGATCATGGAACACAACGCATGTCGACAAGTGCAGAATTGAATCTGTAGATGTGGAAATTGGAAAATCACTGTTGATTGATGTGACAAAGGTGACGTCATTGTTGTCTTACTGCTTTCAAAATGGTGGACACATCACACAACTCGAGGGAATTCCATTATGTGTATTGGAAAATGAGAAATTGACATGTTTTTCTAAATTCTGTTCAAAAATAGTGTCCAAATTTTGTCATCTTTTGAAGAAATCTAGTGAGTATTTTCTCCATAAAAAGTTGGTTCCAATTTTTGAAAAAAGAGTTCAAACTAGCTCATGTGTTAAAAAATTGACAATTGAACAGTTTGCAGAGTTATTGGAACAGAATATTTCAATCATCTACAGGAGTAACAACCCTGTGAAATGGGATAACTCTGACATAGAAGAGAAATGGATTCAGGAAGTTTGGCAGTTTCTTTCATTAACAATCAGAACAGAGATGGCAGCGGAGGAGTGCACCCAAAATCTTTCAGATTGGTGTCTTGTTCCTGTTGAAACCAGGTCAGGGCAAGCTTATCTCTATCCCTTGTGCTTAGCTTATGCTGTTTTCAGTACTGCCTCTGCATGGGATGATAAAACAATATTAAACATGTTATCCAGTATGCAATTTCCAAGATTAGTGAAGCAGAAGTCTTACAATAGTAAGGTTCTTCTGAATGATTTGTGTGCCTCGGAATTGACACCACATAACTTACTGAGGATGTTTCAGTATCACAAAGAGATGTATCGTGAAAGCATATCCACCATGACTGCTGCTAAAGTGTTGCAATTTTTGCTGGCCAAACTACACACTTCTGTGAAAAGCAAAGATCGAAGAACTCTACAAATTTTTCGAGACACATGCCTCTTTGAAACTCTAGATGGCTTTGTCACAGATTTGCCAGAGAATAAGAAAATAATCTGCTTTAAAGATAATGAAGATATACCATTGAAAAATCTTGATTCAGTGTGTCAGCGCTTAGAAATTGAGATGCTCAAGAGGAAAGACTTGCTGGAAGATTTTGATGTCGATTTCATGACACTGGAAGACTTTTATGTTGATATTTTCTTGAAGCAGGCAGGTTGTTTGGAGAATTTCATCATCACGACTCACATGCAATACATTAGAGATGCAAAGTTATATTTGTGTGGTCGCTCACAAGAGATGAAGAATTTGTTGTCGGGTATAGCATGGATTGAAAATGAAGAAACTGGAGAACTTCAAAGAGTTTGTGACTTTTACTCACCGTATGTAAGGGTTTGTAATCTTTTATGTTCAAAAAAAGATTTATTGCCCTCAGAATTCCATGATAACAAGTGGAGGTGTTTCATGGAATTCTCCAGAATCAAGACAGAGGTACCATTTGATCTGTTGCTGAAGTTTGGTAAGCAGATTGAGAGCTCAAGTAATGTAGACGAATATGTTGCAGAGAAATCTCAAGTCCTTGTTGATTACATTTTACAACACAAGAAAATGAAAGATATGGGATTTCCTGACTTTATGCGGAAGTTCAGAAAAATTAAATGTGTGGTTCCATTCCAAGTATTACCAGAATATACAAGCATACTTCCTCAACATGAACATTGTGGACTTGTTTGTTTAGAAGGATCAGTGGTGTCCCGAGGTTGGGAAATTATGTGGTCACGGTGCGACATTGTTCCAGAGAAAACCATTAAGAATGTGGACAGAGATATCCTCGGGATTAAGTCTGTACCGGATGTCAGTGATGTAATAAATCACATTCACACTCTTTGTCGAGAATTGAGAACGAGACAATGCTCAGTGGAATTTTCAAAGGTGTTGATGGAGCAAATTTATAGTAAATTAGATGAATTATTGTCTACTTCATGTAATAGTAGACTCGTCACTGAAGAGCTAAAACGAGGACTGACAGAGACACCTTTCATTTATGATAAAGCTACAGACAAGTTCCTTCATCCATATGAAGTTGTACTACATCTCGATACGGGAAAGTGTATAGACAGTTGTCTCTACAAAGGACCGGAAGAATGGGGCGGTTTTTACGAAATGTTCAGACAGATAGGTGTGCAGGATCAGCCAGGATTTTATCACTACTTGCGGTTATTTCACTCAATGCATAGTAAAACATCTTCAAATACTATGACTCCGTATGAATTGGGTGTTGCCAGGAAAGCCTTAAAGGGGCTAGTGACATCTCTTCAGTTTGAAAGTCTGCCAGGTCTTCAGCTTCCACAGATAGTTGATTTATATCTGCCTTCAGAAAGCAACAAACTGATCTTGTCAACTGAACTTGTTTTATGTGATCGAGTATCTTTTAAAAGAAGAATTCCAACTGAATTTCCATTAGATTATGTGAAGACAGACTCAAAAGAGACCATAGAATTGTTAAAGGAACTAAATCACCAATTCAGACCAAAATTGATGTCACAGCTTTTTCACGAGGAGTCCCTTATAGGGCCTGAATGTGAGGATAATGAAATGTTGTATAACCTTAGAAGATTGTTCCAGTCAGAGACGTTTTTGAATGGAATTCTTGGTTACATTCAGAAGAAGAAGTCTTCAAGCATCAAAGAGACACAGAAGTCGAGAATTAAACATGCTTTTCAAACTGCAAGGTTCAAAAGAGTTTCTACACTTCAAACAGTTTTGAATTACAATGGAGCTCGGGTTGATTCAACCATTGAAGACAAGTTTATATACTATTCAAAATCTAAAGGAAAAATGATGATTTATTTGAGAAATGATCCATCTCTGACTTCATTTGAAAAGTGTTTCAAGGTATGGAAAAATAAGTTGTGTCAAGTTGTGTGTCTATGCACCGAGTGGTTCCTGTCAAGAGAGGAGGATGATTTGGTTCAGGGACTTCTTCAAACCGACTCTGATATTGACATTTCAAATATTCTTGCAAAACATGAAATCCAGTTACTTTCAGAAACTTGGTCACCACAACTAGGCTCACACATACCCTTGGACCAGCATCATTTGCTTGACAATGAAATTTGTGACTTTATGGAAGAAGAGATTGTGGCATATGAAAGACTTGATCCAGTAGCAGACCACAACAGTGATGACAATATAAGGGTGTTGGACTCTGAGTTTATTTATGTGCGTGTAGTGAAGAAAGATGACTCATCAGAGGAGTTCCCTATGTATACAGTGTTTGATGGCAGCCAGGATATATCAGTACGTTCAATTAAACTATATAGAATTATTCGCAAGATTGAAGAACAGTCAGCAGACCTGGTACCTTTTAGCACTCAGCGGATTCGAAGTCAGGGTACGGACAAAGAAAGAATTTTTGCAGATATCAGAAGAATGTTAATCGCTGCATGGAAATTACCAAGGTCGGACAGAAGGAAAGTCATCAAACGACTACTTTTGCAATGGCATCCAGATAAAAATCCAGAAAATCCTAATGTGGCAAAGGATGTAACTCAGTTTATCCTGGATATAATTGGAAAATTGGAACGAGGAGAGATTGGAATAGAAAATTACTCATCAGGATACAGTACTGGACATCAATCTTCTTATCACTATGGTACATCATCAAATGAGTGGTACACTTTCCAAGAAACAGTTAACAAATGCAGCCGCCAGCGACAGCGGAATAGAAGAAAGTATGATTACAGATGCTCTGGAGGTAGTGATTATAGACCACCAAATCCACAACCAGCTGTTGCTCTGCAGTGGTTGAGGCAGTCTAAGTATGACTGTATTGCAGCACGTCAACAACTGCAGGCCTGTATAGCGTCACTAAACGGTGGGGATGCAGTGAAAACATGGAACTGGATATGCTACAAATCTCATCAGGTAGCTTTACTATATTAGTTTGTTTTGATTTAGTGCAAGATGGATTTAATTATAGCTAGATGAGATCTACTTCACTCAACAAATTTCCCTTTTCCTCAGTTGAACTGTCCTTTGGGGATCCGGGTTAGAATATGTCCCTAGTACCCCTTGCTTGTCATAAGAGGCGGCTAAATGGGGCGATCATTTGGATGAGACCGCAAAAATCGAGGCCCAATGTCACTGTGGGTGTGGCATAATAACGATCCCTCCCATAAAAAGGCCATCAGAGGCCGAACTTGGGTCTAAAATTTTCAGCCCTTCAACGGCAATAATGACGTTACCATATAAGTGAAAAATTCTGGAGTGGGACATTAAACAATATACAATCAATTAATTCTCAGTTGAATTGATGTTGAGAAAGAATTTAAGATATGGTATTCAGCTTTCTTGACTACTGAAAGGGGTTTCTATGCTAGTGTTGAAAAATCGTTTCATCACTATTCTATGCTTTAAGTCAAGTAGTATTTTAGCTCACCTGAGCTAAAAGCTCAAGTGAGTTATTCTGATCACCTGTATTCCGGCGTCCGTCCGTCTGTAAACTTTTAATATTTTTGACTTCTCAAAAACCACTGGGCCAATTTCAACCAAAGTTGGCACAAAACATCCTTAGGTAAAGGGAATTCTAAATTGTTAAAATAAAGGGCCAGGATACCTTCCAAGGGGAGATAATCAAGAAAAGGTAAAAATAGAGTAGGGTCATTAAAAAATCTTCTTCTCAAGAACCACTGGGCCAGAAAACCTGAGATTTATATGAAAGCTTCCTGACATAATGCAGATTCAAGTTTGTTAAAATCATGGGCGCCGGTGGTTGGATGGGGCCACAATAGGGGATCAAAGTTTTACATACAAATATATAGGAAAAATCATTAAAAATCTTCTTCTCAAGAACCACTGAGCCAGAAAAGCTGAGATTTATATGAAAGCTTCCTGATATAGTGCAGATTCTAAATTGTTAAAATCATGGCCCCCGGGGGTCGGATGGGGCCACAATAGGGGGTCAAAGTTGGGTTGTTTTTTGGGGGGTTTTGGGCATTTTTTTTTAGCTCACCTGAGCTGAAAGCTCAAGTGAGCTTTTCTGATCACCTGTATTCCGGCGTCTGTCTGTCCATCCGTCTCTCCGTCTGTAAACTTTTCACATTTTCAACTTCTTCTCAACAACCACTGGGCCAATTTCAACCAAAGTTGGCACAAAACATCCTTAGGTAAAGGGAATTCTAAATTGTTAAAATAAAGGGCCAGGCCACCTTCCAAGGGGAGATAATCAAGAAAAGGTGAAAATAGGGTAGGGTCATTAAAAAATCTTCTTCTTAAGAACCACTGAGCCAGAAAAGCTGAGATTTATATGAAAGCTTCCCTATATAATGCAGATTCTAAATTGTTAAAATCATGGCCCCCGGGGATCGGATGGTGCCACAATAGGGGATCAAAGTTTTACATACAAATATATAGGGAAAATCTTTAAAAAATCTTCTTCTCAAGAACCACTGAGCCAGAAAAGCTGAGATTTATATGAAAGCTTCCTTATATAATGCAGATTCTAAATTGTTAAAATCATGGCCCCCGGGGGTCGGATGGGGCCACAATAGGGGATCAAAGTTTTACATACAAATATATAGGGAAAATCTTTAAAAATCTTCTTCTCAAGAACCATTGGGCCAAAGAAGTTCACATTTACATGAAAGCTTTCTGACATAGTGTAGATTCAAGTTTGCAAAAACCATGGCCTCCAGGAGTAGGTTTGGGGCCATAATAGGGACTACGGTTTTACATGCAAATAGATATGGAAAATCTTCAGATATGGACCAAGGTGACTCAGGTGAGCGATGTGGCCCATGGGCCTCTTGTTTTTTAATATAGTGCAGATTCAAATTTGTTAAAATCATGGCCCCCGGGGATCGGATGGGGCCACAAGGGGGGATGAAAGTTTTACATACAAATATATAGGAAAAATCTTTAAAAATCTTCTTCTCAAGAACCACTGAGGCAGAAAAGCTGAGATTTATGTGGAAGCTTCCTGATATAGTGCAGATTCTAAATTGTTAAAATCTTGGCCCCCGGGAGTCGGATGGAGCCACAATAGGGGGTCAAAGTTTGTTTTGTTTTTAGCTCACCTAAACCGAAGGTTCAAGTGAGTTTTTCCGATCACATTTTGTCCGTCTGTCTGTCTGTTCGTCTGTCTGTAAACTTTTCACATTTTCGACTTCTTCTTTAGAACCACTGGGCCAATTTCAACCAAACATGGCCAAAAGCTCAGTGAAGGGCTTTCAAGTTTGTTCAAATGAAGGGCCATGTCCCTTTCAAAGGGGAGATAATCACAAAAATAGGGTGGGGTCATTTGAAAATCTTCTTCTCAAGAAGCACTGGACCAGAAGAGCTGAAATTTACCTGAAAGCTTCCTAATATATTGTAGATTCAAGTTTGTTGAACTCGTGGCCCCCGGGGGTAGGATGGGGCCACAAGGGGGGGATCAAAGTTTTACATACAAATATATAGGGGAAAACTTTGAAAATCTTCTCAAGAACCAATAAGCCAGAAAAGCTTAGATTGACATGAAAGCTTCTTGACATAATGCAGATTCAAGTTTGTTCAAATCATGGGCCCCGGGGTTGGATGGGGCCACAATAGGGGATGAAAACTTTACATAGAAATATATAGGAAAAATCTTTAAAAATCTTCTTCTCAAGAACCACTGAGCCAGAAAAGCTGATTTTTACATGAAAACTTTCTGACATAGTGCAGATTCAAGTTTGTTCAATTCATGGCCCCCGGAGGTAGGATGCCCTGGGCCATAAGTGGGGGGTGGGGGTCGAAGTATTACATACAAATATAGGAAAAAGCTTTATAAATCTTCTTCTCAAGAACCATTGGGCCAAAGAAGTTGACATTTACATGAAAGTTTTCTGACATAGTGAAGATTCAAGTTTGCAAAAATCTTGGCCTCCAGGGGTAGTTGCCCGGGGCCATAATAGGGACTAAGGTTTTACATGCAAATAGATATGGAAAGTTTTCAGATATGGACCAAGGTGACTCAGGTGAGCGATTTGGCCCATGGGCCTCTTGTTTTGTTGATATAGTGCGAATTCAAGTTTGTTAAAATCATGGTCCCCGGGGATCGGATGGGGCCACAAGGGGCGATCAAAGTTTTACATACAAATATATAGGTAAAATCTTTTAAAATCTTCTTCTCAAGAACCACTGAGCCAGAAAAGCTGAGATTTATATGAAAGCTTCCTGATATAGTGCAGATTCTAAATTGTTAGTATCATGGCCCCCGAGGGTCGGATGGGGCCACAATAGGGGGTCAAAGATTTTTTTGGTTTTTTTGTTGTTTTTTTGTTGTTGATATTGTGCAGATTCAAGTTTGTTAAAATCATGGCCCCCAGGGATCGGATGGGGCCACAATAGGGGATCAAAGTTTTACATACAAATATATAGGGAAAATCTTTAAAAAATCTTCTTCTCAAGAACCACTGAGCCAGAAAAGCTGAGATTTATATGAAAGTTTCCTTATATAATGCAGATTCTAAATTGTTAAAATCATGGCCCCCGGGGGTCGGATGGGGCCACAATAGGGGATCAAAGTTTTACATACAAATATATAGGGAAAATCTTTAAAAATCTTCTTCTCAAGAACCACTGAGCCAGAAAAGCTGAGATTTATATGAAAGCTTTCTGATATAGTGCAGATTCAGGTTTGTTAAAATCATGACCCCCTGGGGTAGGATGCTCGGTGCCACAATAGGGGATCAAAGTTTTACATACAAATATATAGGGAAAATCTTTAAAAATCTTCTTCTCAAGAACCATTGGGCCAAAGAAGTTTACATTTACATGAAAGCTTTCTGACATAGTGTAGATTCAAGTTTGCAAAAACCATGGCCTCCAGGGGTAGGTTTGGGGCCATAATAGGGACTACGGTTTTACATGCAAATAGATATGGAAAATCTTCTGATATGGACCAAGGTGACTCAGGTGAGCGATGTGGCCCATGGGCCTCTTGTTTTTTAAATTGTCTAGGTTTATCACCTTTAGGCAATCATGAAATAATCCCCAATTGCTGAGAGATGGGAATCTCTTTTTGGAGAAAATACAGTTAACAGATATTGATATGAGTTCTTTCAGATCTATCCAAAAACAAATTGAAAAATTCAACACTATGTCCATCACTACCTGGAGTTTTTTATATTTTTTAATACTTCAAACACTTATATTTCAGATATTGTTCTCTCCAAAGACTGAAATATTTTTGTCCAACTTTGGAACACAAGTTTGAATAATTTTGTTAAGATCTAAATCTAAAACTTCTGAATCTTTATTTGTATATAGAGTTTGGTGAAAACATTCAACTTCATTAAGTTTATCTGCTTGGTCATAGATCATACCATTTCCTTTAACTTCCAATTTTTATACTCCCGTCTTTAGACGGGTCGTATTATGGTACAGCGATGTCCGTACGTTCGTCCGTTCGGGGTTTTCTCTTTATAATTTCATTTCCCTTTCACATATCATGCTGAAACTTGCTGTGTAGCTTCTTTGTGGGTCATTCTAGATCATACTGCAATTTTGATCCATTTCGACCTTTTTTCCAGGAGTTTTGCCCCTTTATTTGGAAATAATTATTATATGGAGTGTACATAATTTATCCGCCCTAATCCTGCCACAGTTTTCAAGTCAGAGCCTTCTTATTTTGTGGAGTGTTTGTATGGGTATTGAAGATGTGCACGTGGGATGGATTTTGATTTTCTACAATTTTTGAGAAAATTACAGGTTGTTAAACTTAGTCTATTTGGAAATTAATATTCTATGGAGGGTACATAATTTGTCTGCCCAACTCCTCCCACAGTTTTCAAGTGAGGACCTTCTTATTTTGTGGAGTGTTTGTATAGGTACTGAAGATGTGCATGTGGGATGGGTGTTGATTTTCTACAATTTTTTAGAAAATTACAGGTTGTTGAACTTGGTCTATTTGGAAATTAATATTCTACGAAGGGTACATAATTTGTCCGCCCAACTCCTCCCACAGTTTTCAAGGGAGGATCATCTTATTTTGTGGAGTGTTTGTATGGGTATTGAAAATGTGCATCTGGGGAAGGATTTTGATTTTCTTCCATTTTTTTCCAGAAATTACAGGTTGTTGAACTTGTCCATTTTGAGGAAATCTCGATTTTTAAGCTAAGACCCTTTGTTCATATGAAAGTTTGTCACAGCCTCATGATGGCTGATACTACCTGAAGCAAAGTTATACAAATTATAGCACAAGAAACACACCCTATGTAAGCATTTCACGGGCATATTATGTACCGTTTGCGGTACTCTTGTTTAATAGTTTTATTCAAATAATTGCATTTTTCCAGATTGCAGAAATACCCTGTGGGTTTTACCCTTCCTCTATCCATCTAGCTTTAGATCTCGTGATATGGCCATCCATTTTTTCTTTTCTCAAGTTTTCTAAACTTAGCCTCTTTTCTTCAATAAGATGCAAGTCTATTTTTTCTTCAGTTTCTAAGTTACCTTTTTTTTCTTCAAGTAGAGACATTTCTTGTTTTCTCCATTGTTTTTATACCCCCCCACAACAAGTTGTGTGTGTGTGGGGGGGGGGGGGGTATACTGGAATCGGGTTGTCCGTCCGTCCGTCTGTAGACGCAATGGTTTCCGGACTCTAAAGCATTATCCTTTCCACCTACCATCACCATATCATATATATGGACTACCCATGGGATGAAGATGTTCCATATCGATTTTGGGGTGAAAAGGTCAAAGGTCAAGCGCACTAAACATCAAAGTAGTAATATGGTTTCCGGGCTCTAAAGCGTTATCCTTTCCACCTACAGTCATCATATCGTACATATGGACTACCCATGGGATGAAGATGTTCCCTATCGATTTTGGGGTCAAAAGGTCAACGATCAAGTGCACTGGACATCGAAGTAGTAATATGGTTTCCAGGCTCTAAAGCGTTATCCTTTCCACCTACAGTCACCATATCATACATATGGACTACCCATGGGATGAAAATGTTCCCTATCGATTTTGGGGTCAAAAGGTCAAAGGTCAAGCGCACTCGACATCGAAGTAGCAATATGGTTTCCAGGCTCTAAAGCGTTATCCTTTCCACCTACAGTCACCATATCATACATATGGACTACCCATAGGATGAAGATGTTCCCTATCAATTTTGGGGTCAAAAGGTCAAAGGTCAAACGCACTGGACATTGAAGTAGCAATATGGTTTCCGGGCTCTAAAGTGTTATCCTTTCCACCTACAGTCACCATATCATACATATGGACTACCCATGGGATGAAGATGTTCCCTATCAATTTTGGGGTCAAAAGGTCAAAGGTTATGCACACTGGACATCGAAGTAGCAATATGGTTTCCATTTAAATTCTTTAATGGCTTTTTTCATCGCATGGAGATGCTGTGTTCCTAGATACCTTTTGGATCATAATACTGAAGTTTTACCTATTACCTACACCCTTTGGGAGATTGGGGTAAGTGGGGGGTATTCTTAGTGAGCATTGCTCACAGTACCTCTTGTTTCTTATAGGAAGAGTATGAAACAGTAACACCCCTTATTTCCACAAGTAAAACCTCCAATAGTATATTATCATCAATAGATCTTGTGTTATCCATGTCACTTTTAATATATTGTCTACAGACTTTATGAATAGTTTCTTTGACTTTCTGTACATATTCTTTATCTGAAAGAAGACTATAATCAAATTTCCAAAGTCCACATCCCCTTTTAAAAGAGTTAAATCTTCATTCTACAACAACTATGAAGTGATCTGATCTATAACCAGGTTTAATTAAGTATGTTTCCACAGAATTGGACAAACTTTCAGAGATTAAAATGTAATCTAGATGACCCTGTATTAAGGGTGTCTTTTTATGCCATGTATAAACCTGTCTATCAGGATTCAAAATTCTAAAATAATTTAGAAATTTCAAGTCATCCATAATTTGTAATAATTTCTTGCTTGCTTTTGGATTATTTATTGAAGTATGATTAATTGTATCATACCTTTTTTTGCTTTTTGAAATAGACCTTTGATATTTGGTATGTTGGTGAGTTTGATTTATTATCAAAGTTCACAACACTGTTCCTTGCTTGAAGCACAGATAGATACAGGCAAATGTTATGTACCACAAGTCTTAATTTTCCACTGTAAAGATGATCCCACATAAACTATGGAAAATGGAAAGGAAGACATCAGTTTTACTGTGCGAAATTCTTGATTCTTGACACATTTTGATGACCATAAAAGATAGTTTTGTTACTGAATCTGTGGCCATTTGTCAAAATTATATTGATGTAGTTTATAGAAAATAGCATTGGCAGAGGATCCAATGATGTTTAGGTTCAATGACATATTTTTTTTCATTTCAGTCATGTGAAAAAGCACTTAAGGCTATGTTGTATGATGAGGATGCCAATATTGCCTCCAGACACCAGACCACCCATGATTTGTCGTCCTTGTCATCGGCTTCATCCTCTTCAGGATCCGTTCAGGCCTTGGTGAAACAGTTTTCTAACAGCGTTACTAATCTTCACACAACAATGAGATACCCCACCGGTGGACAGATACCCGGGGACCAGTTTACCCGTCAGCAGGCGGAGGCAGCTGTAGAAATTGCAGCGAAAGTGATTGAGGAATGTGAAAACTGTTTGGGATTTTGACCTTTTTAATTATAAGTGTCATTATACTTGTCGGACATGGCTGGTGGACCTATGGTCATAGTGTTCACAACCAATGGGAAAACCTAATTTTTTGTACTATAAACACTATTGTTATTTTAACTTTTATTGCAATAGATACCAACAACTGAAATAGATTGGGGGGAGGGGACAGTACTATTATATAGCATTATTGAATTCATGTCAATAGACTGTGAGGGAACAGTACTATTATATAACGTTACTGAATCCATGTCAATAGACTGTGAGGGAACAGTACTATTATATAACGTTATTGAATCCATGTCAATAGACTGTGAGGGAACAGTACCATTATATAACGTTATTGAATCCATGTCTTGGGTCTTTTGATATAATGTGATTAAGGCTTGATGCACTAACCTAAGATATTTATTGGCAATAAGCCCATGTCGAACATTTTTTTCTTTCTGCTGAAAAATAACACAACCATTATAAATGTAACATATGTGCTTGTTTTAGAGGAAAAAGTTTCTCTTAACTTAAATTCTCTTGGTATCAAAACTCATTAAACACATCTTGACTAATATAATCCGTATTTTTGGGGCGATTTTTGATAACCAATTGTAAAACAGTAAGTTCTAATGTTTTGCATAATTTGATTCAAATTAACACAGGAAGTGATGTGATGTGTGCACCTATATTCTAAATGTAGCATATAACATTGTTTGTACATCCTTCTAACATCTGTAGGTATAATGAGGTTTAGTGTACTTATACTTTTCATCTATTGATGCAGGTGTTATTATGTACTTTGATATACATTTGAACTGTGTTTAGGGATCTGTTTACTTTTACACATATAGTATTATTCTGGTATACATGTAGAGTTTGTTACTATCTGCTTTATTTTTTTGCGTTTTGAGTTTTAGCTCACCTGAACTTTTGGCTTGGGTGAGGTTTTTTTCCACATCAGAGGTTTTAGGTGTTGAGTAGAAACATGCAGGAATATTCTTGAAATGCATGAAGAGAACATTTCGTGTAACTTGGTATGGAAACATCCATCAGGGGGTGGAGAGATATAGCCTTCTGTATCTACATTGGACTGTTAAAAGTTAACCAGGGGGTGGGGAGATGTAGTCTCCCTCTATATCTACCACTGGACTGTTAAAGTTTACGAGGGGGTGGGGAGATGTGGAGCATCGCGCTCAAAATTACACGGCCTCTCACCTCTGGTCAGCACGGGTTCGAATTCCGCTCGCGCCGGTAAGTGAGTAAGTTTCCCAATTTACTTCCGGGAGGTCGGTGGTCTCTTCCCAGGTACATCGTATCTGGTTTCTCTTCCACCATTAAAAACTGGGCGCCACAAGATAACTGAAAAATTGGTGAGTGTGGTGGAAAACAATCAACAATCAATCGTTAATGCTTTGGGATTTTCAGTTTAATTACGAATTGACGTCATACTTGGCTGCACCTTCCCAGGAATAATTTGCCATGCAGTTGGTATCCTGATCGACATTAAGAAAACCAAAAACGAAGGCTTCAAGAGAGGATCTTGTCCATTTTCGAAAGAGGAGGAAGGGTTGAGTGACCCAGTGGACAGGGTGAAAGGAGGCGGACAATCATCCCATTTCTACCTCCCAAAAGTATTGCTAAATATCAGTGTCACATTAATCAGATGTTCACTACTACACTAAATATCAGTGTCACATTAATCAGATGTTCACTCCTACACCCAGTATTTCCTGTCTAAATATATTAGTACTATTACACCAAACTCTTTCATTACAAACTTATTGTACAACTGAACGTCTAGATATAGACCGTCCTATAACAAATCCTTCTTTAAGACGTCTTCATATCGGTGAAAAGTTCTCGAGACGTTAAACAAGATGCAATGAATCCTTCAAGTTCATCAGTTATAGTCCAAGCAGTCAGACATTGTTATACATGTTGAAAATGAGGACCTGATATTGCTTATCTAAAAGGTCGGAAATTCAGAACCCCGGACCCAGTTGCACAAATGTTAGTTAACGTTAACTGACCGTTAACTTGCCATTAAATTGAATATTTATATAGCGTTAGCTTGAAGTTACTGCCTGTTAAACTTGACTAACTTTTGTGCAACTGGCCTCTAACTGGCGATAGAACTCTGTCGAATATACTGCCAGACGATTAGCTTCATATGAAAAGATCTTGATTCTGTCAGAATGAATATTAAGTATAGGAAGAATGTTGAATTACATATGATAAAACAAAAAAGTATACCACCTACTCTTCTGTATTTAGTCATCCAGAAGTTATCACAGTAGGGTTACATGAGGATTCTGGCTGACATAGCTTGTCTTTGTAAGGCTCAACATTACAACAGTATTTTAAACGAACTTGGCTTTAATTCCAAATTTGGCAATCTACTTTACTCCCAAGTTTCCCTTTCATCCCCATGGGGAACCGGGTTAGACTAGGTCCTCAGTACCCCCTGCTTATTGTAAGAGGGGACTAAATGATGAGACCGCCGAAACCAAGGTCCCGTGTCACAGCAGTTGTAGCACGTAAAAGATCCCTCCCTGCTCAATGACCATAAGCGCCGAACATAGGCCTACATTTTGCAGCCCTTCACAAGAGGGACGTTAAACAATATTTTATCAATCAATCCCAAGTTTCCTTTAAAATAACGAATTTTTTTAAAATATCAATACATGTAATATCCCAGGCAATTGAAGGAGTGAAATTGAGCTGCTGTATCTTTACTGCATTTTCCACCAAGCCCACGTTCTTACTTCTCAAGAACTGCTGTGAAAGGAGAAACCTCTGATTTAGAACTGATACTAGAATGTAAAACTGATACGGTACCAATTTTGATGCACTAGATGCGCATTTCGACAAATAATGTCTCTTCAGTGATGCTCAAGCTGAAATTTTGGAAATCCGAAACGATAAACTTGTAAGAGCTAAAAGGGAAAACTGCCAAAGACGAGTTAAATTCGTACAAGGATCAGAGCTATGCATGGGGGACATAATCCTGAATTTTGAAATGAATTTCTAAATTTTATCACAGCAATTAAATAACCCTGATGTATTGTTATGTAACATACAGGAGAAGTGGTGCAAATAAAATGTGGATTCTCAAAAATCTGCAGAACGTTTAGTAAATTTGAAATTACAAAACTTCTCCAAAATCAACGGCAGCAAAACTTTCGACACTTCAAATCAGCATTCCCCACGATCAATAAAAGATAACGCATTTTGCAGGGGAAAAACCCGCATATTTTGTGATCAGTCATCCAAAAAATATTTTGCTAAGATCGTACATGCAAGGTGAAGATAACGAACAGTGATCAATCTCATAACTCCTACAAGCAATACAAAATAGATAGTTGGGCAAACACGGACCCCTGGACACACCAGAGGTGGTATCAGGTGCTTAGGAGGAGTAAGCATCCCCTGTTGACCGGTCACACTCGCCGTGAGCCCCATATCCTGATCAGGTAAACGAAGTTATCCACAGTCAAAATCGGTATGACAAGAACGGCTTAACAATCGGTATGAAACACGTCAGACAGCATTTGACCCAATGCGAGGTTGTATTGACGAACTAGATCGTTATAACGACCATAGAATTTGCGAAATGCTGACTTCAATCGAGACTGTTGAAATCCCTGTACCATCAACTTGTTTGTCAGTAGCTTACCTCGATTTAAAAACTGACTATACCTAGAACAAGCTCTTGCATATCGAATCAGTTGAGATATATAAACACCATATGCAGGTGATAATGGAATATTGCTACATAAATGTGGGAAGTTGACGATGGAGAAGCTGAAATCATTCCGTTTGTCATACAGTTGAGTTGTCAGTTTGCCGTTAATGTCTACTTTCAATACAATATCTAAGTATGAAGCAAAAGTGGACGACTTTGTCCTTTATTTCGAGCTCACAGGGATATATCAAATCGACATATGAATGAAAGCTATCATTGTTAATAGACAAAACGTTATCGATATATCTAAAAGTCGAATTGAAGGTCACAGCGAGAGATTTTTTCTTCTCACGTAGAAGTTTTTGAATAAATTATGCTTCATATGAATATAAAAGCAGGTAAGCTAACAAAGGAGCACAATTCGTGCCCATGGGAATTCCAACAGACTGTTGGAAGACCTGATCACCAAAGACCACGAAGATATTGTCAATGAGGAACTCTAGCATATTTTTTATTTCAACTTCGGAGTACTTGTGCGTGGAATCAGAGTGGTGTTTAACAAAGTAAGTTTTTTGAATGACTGATCACTAGATATGAATATTTCCGTTTTCCGTTTTTGTTGAAGAAGCAACTGTCTATGATGTCAGAAAGTTTAGTCTTTAATTTATCGTGAGAAATGGTCGTGTATAGTGTTCAAAAGTCATAGGTTTTAATGCTATTGATTTGGGAAAAATTCTGTGATTTCAGGTTTACTAAAAGTTCTTTAGAATTTTTTAGAACCCACATTTGATTAACACCACTTCTGGCATATGTAGTCGCACAGTAAGTTTGAAGTTCTCCTTCACAGCTGTTAATATTTTCGTGAGGAGCAAAGATAGGGGCTTGGTAGAGCACTTACTGGATCCAGCAATGTATCTTTGTAAGGGTTTTTATGTAGTTTAGGAATCCAGTATAGGTACAGTAACTCATATTCATTCGACCCATTGACTGGAATATTAAATGTGTCTAAAACTGAAGCAATGTTTTGAAGAATTTCGTCTTTTGAAAGGGCAGTTGGAATATAAGTATGATTACCAAAAGTGGAATTAATGCCAAGTTCGTTTAAAATACAGTTGTAATAATGAGCCTTACAAACAAAGACAATGTTGTTACTAGCTTTGTCAGCTGGAACCAAAACATATTCCTCGTGTAACCTATCTAATTCTTTTATCACTTCTGGTTTACTAAACACAGAAGGATAGATGGTACGTACTTTTGTTTTCATGTGTCTAATGCGGGATTTTAATATCCCTCTTATGCTTTTAACCCATTCTGACAATGTATCAAGTTCTTTTTCATATTAGCCCATCGTCTGGCATATATTCGATAGAACTCATAATAGAGATGAAGTTCTGTCGCCAATTAAAAGACCGAGGTTCTCTGTATTTAGGACCTTTAAGATAGGTGATTTGAGGTCCTCATTTTCAACTACATGTATATCAACATCACCAGTAATGACATGTCCAGCTGGACTATAGTTGAAAGAAGATGAAGAACATGTTGGTGGATTACGTATAAGATGGTCTATATCTATGCACTGCAAAGTTTGTTTATAATTAAAAAGTTTGGATGCAATAGTAGAAGTATAGCTGTAGGAAATACAGGATGTAGAATTGAACTTGAAATAAGTTGGAATACACGACTGAACCCTTTTATGACGAAGAATGTTGCTTATGTTGACGGCATCTATTCCTTTGTTTGTAAATTTGAGCTTAAGGAACTGACGGCATGATTTGGAAGGAATATCATTCATGGTCCGTGCTGGTTTATAGAGCCTGTGGTAGGCAACATCCATAATCATAGAGTTCAGTCTATATTCAGGTGTTGAAAAATCCAAGTATAGACTAGCCATAGCTTCTTCAAATAACGTGTGTAAAACCCTCAATGGAATAGAGTAAAGTTTTGTACGAATATGATATGGACCCAATTGTCTGTTGACGTGCATTCTGAAGTTTATATTTAAAAAATGCTGGAGGTTCTCAATATGTCTTTCGCTATCAGGTCTTCCATTAGTCTGTTGGAATTCCGAGGAGCACGAATTGTGTTCCTTTATTAGGCAACAGGTGTATGAAAAGTGAAGATAACAAACAGTGATTAATATCATAATTCATATAAGCAATACAGAATAGACTCGGGCAAACACGGACCCCTGGATATACCAGAGGTGGGGGTCAGGTGCCTAGGAGGAGTAAGCATCCCCTGTCGACCGGTCATACCCACCGTAAGCCCTATATCTTGATCAGATAAACGAAGTCGATTTAAATACTAATCATACGCAGAACAAGCTCTTGTGTATCGAATCAGTTGAGTTTATAAACACAATATGCAGGTGATTGTGGAATTTTGCTATATAGTTGTTGACGGAGAAGCTTAAACCATCCCATTTTTCATCATGTTGAGTTGTTAGTTTACCGTTGATATTCATTTTTGATAAAATATCTTCCATATGAAGCAGAGGTGGACGACTTTGTGGCGTCTTTTGTTTCGAGTTCACTAGACTTATCGAATCGACATATGAATGAAAATTAGCATTGTTAATGGATAAAACGATGACGATATATTTAAATATCGCATTGAAGGACACATCAAGACATGTTTTCTTTTCACGCAGACGTTTTTGATTAGATTCTGCTTCATATGAATGTAAAGCAGGTCAACCAAGAAAGAAGCACAGTTCGTGCCCATGGGAATTCCAACAGACTGTTGGAAGACCTGATCACCAAAAACTACAAAGATAAATTTAAATGAGGTACTCCAGCATATTTTTAATTTCAACTTCAGAGTACTTTTGCGTGGAATCGGAGTGGTGTTCACGAAGTAATTTTTTTTGGATTACTAATCACTAGGTATGAATATTTCCGTTTTCCATTTTTGTTGAAGAAGCAACTGCCTTTTATGACAAAAAGTCTAGTCTTTAATTTATCGTGGGGAATGGTCATGTAAAGTGTTGAAAAGTCTAAATTTGCGGTATTTCACCCACAGTCGATACGAGGGAAAATTTCTCGACTAGACGTCAACCAACCAACCGCATACACAACATAATCAGGGCACTGACCTGCATTCTTCAGGGGTGTGATTTTTCCTCTTTTCAGAGGAAATTCTCTGATTTGCTCAATTTTCGAAAAAATGAAACACTCTGGATTTGATCTAAAGTGGCAGAAAATGATATTTTTCCAGGTAGGGTGAGGTGTTTTCCTCCCCTTTCGACCAATTTTCCTCAGATTTCTGAGGAATTCAGTCACATCCCTGATTCTTAATCATATCTAAAATTCAATATAACCAATGTTGAAACCTGTGGGGATGTGAGTTAGAATAGGTCCTCGATAACCCTTGCTTGTCGTAAAAGGCGATTAAATGGGACATTCCTTCGGATGCGACCACAAAAACCGAGGACCTGTGTCAAGGGCAGGTGTCGCAGGATAAAGATCACTCCCTACTCTAAGCTGTGAGTGCCGAACATGGGCTTATAGTTTGTAGCCCTTCACCGACAATGATGACGTCTTCATATGAGTGATCATATCAAGATTTATTTGTTTAAACTTGATTTTTTTATCATTATATGTATAATAACATATTTCAAATAGTTGTTACAAATATTTTTGGAAGTCATAGAAATATCATATACAACGTTGATGTAGATATAGCAACAGTAGAATAACATAGAAATTACTCAAGGAATAATATATAAACAATGTAGTCTTAAGTTGACCGTATAGTTATAATGATAAATACTTAAGGATATTATAATGTACTGGTCTCTTCACAGTAGTCAAGTTACATTAATTTACAAAGATGTTCAAAATATTTATGCTCTTTTACATTTATATACTTCAATACTGATGTATAGAAACATAATGATTTTTTAACATGATTATACATATTAAAAGTTGTTTCACTTAAAGAATCTAATCCACATAACATTTTATGTTTATATATTCTATAGGATACATAAGTAATATAAAGTAAAGATGGGTGAACTTGACGAACAATAAGCCTATTCATGATTGGGCACCGGTCGCGAATCTCGAGTTTAAAATCTGCATTGATGGTACCCGTAGTTACAATAGATACAGTGCCGTACTAAAACGCTGTCCAAGATATTTAGAATTAAAAACAAATATATAGATCATACTTCAAAGAAGGATATTTAATCAAAATCATCATCAGAATTTGTTTCACAGGCAGCATCATGTATATCAGACATTAAGCAGTTTTAGCACACATAATTACACTGATACCTGAAGTACCTAGGGTACCAAATGGCACTGCATATAGTTGTATACTCGCAACAGCCAACAGTATGTGTTCCACATTTCCATTGACATATTAACTGATGTGAATGAGAAACCTCACATGTTTTGTAGTGTAAATCAAATGTGGAATAGCGTTTTCTATATAGTGCAGTATTAATATAATGCGTTGATTTGGATTCAGTTTTCCCCCCACTAATGTTTTTGAACAGCATTTACAACCTACTGGTACTACTATACCAAATATAATAAAGGCATCAGTTCTCGCCTCCTTTGGTACAACTCTGAGGCCGGTTTTACAGTTACAGAACGCACATTTGCTGTTAGATTTCCCAGCAAATACAAATGGGACAGAAACAGACACTAGATTTGCTTTTGTTTTTGTACTGAACTGTAGTTCACTGTGTCTTTTAGACAGTCTGCACTGATTGCATATTTGGCTTTTATCATTATCTCTTCAAGTAACTTCTTAAGCATTGTTGAAATTGTTCTCTTTAACTTTAAATTTTCTTTTTTCTTAATAAACATCCATATTTCACAGGAGGCCCCATATACACTTCTTTACATTTATTCACTAGCTGCATGTTGGAATCAATTACTTAATTGTGATCGTCATTAAACTGCATGCTATGAATAATACTTAAGCATAAAATGCCAGAGAGAAATAATTATGGGAAGTCTAATAATTCATAAGAAAAAATAATAGGTAGGAAAAATTGGTATTTGAACCACAGATATACAATCTGGGTCTCTCCAAAGCTTCAGTGAGACTTTCGCTATACCACCTCGGCTACCAATGTGTGAATTTCGGGCTATGTAAAGTCACCCGTCGTGGACATAGAAATTTTCTTGATAATACGACAAAAGTTATACACAAGAAGTAACTTTTTTCCATAGAGTGGGTCAAGTCTCCATACTTTTATTTACAAAACATATTACACCTGAACATGTACTAACATATTTTACTTAGTTCACAAAACTATGGCCCACTCTATGTGAAAATCTGCTTGAGGAAGTCAAATTTACTGTTATTTTGTGCGTTTTTAGCGTATACGTGATTATGAATAGGATTTTTGCAATGTTCCTTTGAAATGGGCACATTGAAAAAGCATTTTTGGAAACTATGGATTGATAGTTTTAAGTAGAATGCAAATTCTCTTTTTCTGCAAATGTCTAAAAATAAAGCATGAAAAAATTTTCTTTTTCTGGAGAGTTTCAATTTTTACTTTGATAGTTGTCTTTCTGTGGGTTCTCGGCTCGATAAAGTCACACATCTTCTTTAAGTATTTGGTTTTATCATTTTGTTCTAGAAAAAATCCAACAACAATTAATGTGTTTCCATTGAACTTTGAAGGATAGATAACTGCTAACAGTGTTCCATACATTTAAAACATTATCACACTCGTAAATCAAATGTTTTGTAGTCTCAACTTGCTTACAATGTGTACATTCATTCTTTACATCTTTTTTCCATTTGCTAATATATGCATTATTACATAATATGTTATTCAACAACTTATAACTGAATTCCGCTATTAGTTTGTCTTTCAAATCTTTAATCTTACATTTATATTTGAATCACCGTATGTTCTGAATTCTTCGGACAGTAATGCCTGAAAATTGGTTTTGCAAAACTTTTTGCAACAAAATTTTTATTAAAAAGATTATTTGATGTTTTAAGTATATTGGTAAATCCAAGAAGGAAGTTAAAATTAGTGGCATTTTGTTTATTTACACAGCTTGAATTTGAAAAATCGTTTAGTCCTCGAATTTTTCTCGTGATTGTCATAATAATTTTATATTCACACATCCAGTTAGATTTGTCTTTAATATTTGAATAATGTTCTCTAGCGGTTTAAAAATTCCATCATCAAACAAATCCCTAACATATAAGATACCAGATATCGCCCAATTATCGAAGAAAATGGGGTTTCCTTTATAGATTTGTGTTGGACCATAATAGTTGTTGTAAAATATCATCAGGTAATCTTTTATCATAGTTAAGTTCAATTTCAACAGTATTTTATTCATGTATATATATAATAGAGAGAGAGAGAGAGAGAGAGAGAGAGAGAGAGAGAGAGAGAGAGAAAACACATACATAAATGGGATTAGACAGCAGGCACAATGCCTATATAAGCCCTTTCCATAGGTCAAAGGTCAGTTATGACAAAATAAAATTAATGTAGTACATGAAAATATAACAAAAGATTGAAGAAGAAGACAAATAAATGAAAAAATAAATAATTATAAAAAGGGAGGATATGACTATGTGCCGGTTAAGTTAAGAATATAACAATTAATCATACAATATTTTGGATTCAGAAGTACATGTATATGTTTAGCTTTACAGTGAAGTATTGAGTGAGTACATATTTACATATATTTTGCACAAGAATATTAAATACTGAATCTTCGACTTTTTTCAATGAAGGAATGGACTGTATCAAATGTTTTTGAATTAGTACTAAAAGATTCGCCATTGACACCATTTAACAATATTTGAACTGTAACTTGGATATTAATAATTGAACGTAAGTTATTCAAGAGCAGCATTTCTCTTTGTGCATTGTAATATGGACATTCCATGAACAAATGGTAACTCTCCTCACATGGATTACCACAAAGATTAAAAGATGGATTACTAATAAGACAATGATTGAAGAGATGCGCATTGAGATCGCTAGCCTGATTGCGAAGTTGGCAATGTATGATATTTACTCTACGTTTACTATAATTATATAATTTAATATATGTATTTCTTGCGGGTTTTTTAAAGTTCGTTTTTGAAAGATGTAATAGAGGGTGATTTTGTTATGTCTTCAGGAAGGTTATTCCATAGTTTTATTGTTGCTGGTACAAAACTATTCATATATGATGATGTTCTAACCTGAGGAGCAGTATAGGTCCAAGAGGCCCTAAGTCTGTAATTATGATGTGATGATTCACATAATTCTAACATCTCTACAAGATAGTCTGGAGTATATCCATTTTTAATTTTATAGAGAAGAATAAGCCTATGATTTCTTCTGATTTCTAAAGGTTCGCATCCCAGTTCAGTATAGAGTTTACTTCTTGAAGAATTATATCTCATTCCTGTAATAACACGTGCTGCTTCAATTTGTACATCTTCTAGTAATTTTGAATCTTGGATGCTACAACCATCCCATACAACATCAGCATATTCTAGTACTGGTCTGAGAAAAGAAAAATATATTTTGATAAGGGAGTCTCTTCTAAGTGTGTATTTGAGCATTCTAAGAATATTTAGACGATTGCATGCTCTTTGGTAAATTCCTTGAATATGTGATGAGCAACTTCCATTAGACTGGAATTGAAGGCCTAGATGAGTATGCTTGTCACATTTCATTATTGGTTCACCTTGAGTGCCAAAATGGATTGTAGGGTAGGACATTGTTTTTCGAGTAAAATCAACATTTACAGTTTTATTTGGGTTAAAATCCACTGCCCACTGTAAAGACCAGCTTCTAATACTTTCAAGATCAGATGTTAAGGACTGTGTTGAACTAATTACATCATCATCCACAATAACAAACAGATATGTCATCTGCTAAAAGCCTTATATGATTTACTAAGTTAGTATTAATGTCATTTAGTCCAAGATAAATAAATTATGTGTTTCCGGTTCCCCGACCGACCCTAAAATATTTGAGCCGACCCTTAAAAATTTATCCGCCGATATATATTCCGGAAGTAAACAATTCCGGTTTCACTATTAGAAATCTTAATTTTGATCACTTGCTTGTTTGAGAAAATACATATATATCCTATACGCAAATGGCAACATGCTTGCCAAACACATTGCTGGCAACAGGGCTCGCGCTGCCCATCGCATTTTGCGATTTTTCAGGGGGGAAATGCGATAGAAATTCCGGAAATCCGACACGGACATTTCGTATTTTAGATATCTCGGCGCCATTTTGAATGTCAGCTATTGGCATCCAAACAGCCTCAGGGCTGTTTTACCTGTGCAGAATGAATGTGGATACCCTGTCGCATGGAAACAATAAGACTTAGGGGCGTCTTGTTTATTTAGCAGTTTACACAAGACAAAGGGTTGATCCTCTATGTGCAGGTAGGTGTGAATAAAATTAACTGTGCACGTGCGAGTTGCCTACATATCGTAATATACTGGGGAGATACCCCGAGTCATGTCATTACTGGGGAGCTACCTATTTTGGACTAGGTCAGTTATTAAATGGAGGAATGTTGGGAAATTGCATCATTCTTGAGGTCTTTAGAAAATGGCCATAAGGAAACACATAATTGTAGGTTCTTCTGAAATTGCTATGCTATCATCTTTTGACTTCACATCATCTTAATCCATTTAAAATTTATTTCAGACTTCCTGAAGCCCCTTCTCCACATGAGATTCACTAAAGGACCACCTTGTCATTCTGGATTTGAAGATGAAAACAGGATTCTTAAGAGAATTCTTTGAGTAATGTGATGTGTTAAACTAGGATGATGTGTCATGTTTACAGAAATTAATCTTCAGTAACTTTGTCATCAGTGACTTTTTCTGAGTATTATATGTCATTTACACTAATAACATAATTAATAAACATATAGAAACTCATTTCTTGTCTTTATTTAATATAGCCCGTTATAGACTATGAAATATTCCTAAATTTTTCTGGTGTGAAATAGAATTAAGTCAACTTAGCCAAAAACAGTATTTGAAAATAAAACCATGATTGTGCTGAAATGCCATCTAGACTGACTGAAAGGCAATCTGCTGAAATACAATTTTCACTATATTATAATAATAGTGATTTATGATAAAAGTTAATCAAAGCTATGTTGTATACATCGTGTAAGAATAAGAAGAGACATACATATGATATGTTGTATATGCCTCTTGAATAATACACATGAACTATAGATCTAACAGTAAACGTATAGGAGTCGATGCACGCACGCCAGGTTGCGACTCAAAATTGTGGTCCAGTGTGAGACCTGTGACAGGCAATTACAATAGGAAAATGTAAACATCAAGAGGGAGAAAACTTTATGACTACGGTAAAAAACAATGAATCATTGTTTAGAATTTTTAAGATGCATCATGAAGGACTGTCCATCTGAATGGCCAAAACACTGCAAAACTACAATATTATGCTGGCCAGTAAACAACATTACAAAAAACACAGAGCCGTATGAAGTTCAGGTCAGTAGTTCTGTTGGTGATTTAGCCGGATTTGAAATATAATATTATTTAGAGTTTATATGTGAACCGGATGGTGACCCTACATAATACACAGGGTTGTTAGTGGCAGTGAAACATCTCGGGGTCTTCAAAAACTGTACTTCTCAAAGTTGAATTTTAAACGATAAAATGTTGAAATAAATTAAAATATTTTTCCTACCTACCTACCCTATTTTTTCCAGGTTGGAATAGGAAACAGACTATTTATTTATCTTGGCCTTATGTATAATAAGAATAAAAAAGGTCCTAGTACAGACCCTTGCGGCACACCTGCTTCTGAACCCTTATATGTAGATGAATAACCTTCCAAGACTGCTTTTTGAGCTCTTTCACTTATATAGTTCTCAATCCAATGATACAGATTACCCTGGATACCATTTTGTCTTAATTTGTATAATAAACCTCTATGCCAGACCTTATCAAATGCCTTAGAAATGTCACAGAAGACAAATCTAACATCTTAACCTTTATCTAAATTTGATATAATATTATACAGGTGTTTGAATATAATTTTTTCCATAATTTTACAAATTGAACTTGTTAGAGATATTGGTTTATAGTTGGCAGGGTCTTGTGGATCTCCTTTATTTTTATATACTGGTGTAATACTGGCGTTTTTCCAAATATTAGGAAGAAGGCCTTTTTTGAGGGATAAGTTAAAAAGTTTAGTTAATGGTGTTTTAATGGAGTTGGAAATATTTTTTAGAATTTTAGAAAGAATGCCATCAGGACCAGGTGGTTTTTTTTTTTATCATATAGGATTATGAGTTGGTCAAGTACCTCCTGCTCCGATATTAAAAGATCTGCAATAGAGTGCTGAGGAGGGCCTGGACCATATGGCATAATGTTAGCTTCATCCATTTTCGATACAGAGACAAAATAGTCATTAATTGCTTCAGCTTTCTCTAATGGATGAAAGAATATATTACCTTTTAATCGAATTGGAGGCAATGACTCACATTTTTTATTTAGTTTAGAAAGGGATTTTACAATTCGCCACCATTTACCTGGAGGAATGTTTTTATTTATTTTTGCTGTTAGTTTTTGCTTGAATTCCTCAACAGAGATTCTTATAAGGCTAATTACTTTATTTCTTAAATCCCTATAGTTTTGCCAATGCTGTGGATTTTTTGTTTGCTTTGCTTTATGGTGCATTCTGTTTCTTTGTCTCATACAGCGTCTAATAGAGTTGTTCATATATGGTTTATCCTTGGGTCGTATTGTAACAGGTTTTTTTAGGTATGTGTAAATCAATATGATTGTTTATTACATTCATAAAGTTTGAGTATATATTATTGATATTGTCACTGTCAAATACACAATTATCCCATTTAATCTTAGCAAGGTCCTGATTAAGTTTTTTATAATCACAATCATCATAATATCTTATGACCCTTTTATATGCATATCCGTTGTGGGTTTGGAAGGTTAAATCAACACTTATAGGACAATGGGTGCAACAGAATGATACAGATTTACATGTATTTTGGACCAAATTTTTATGATTAGTAATAACAAGATCTATGCATGTACCATTTATTGTTGTGAAGTTTGTTTCCTCAGTAATTAAATTATGTAGTCCATACCTATGAAGTATTTGTTTAAAAGTTTTTGTATCAGGACCATTTTGTAGCATATTGATGTTAAAATCACCTGTCAAAAACAATGGTAGGTTGGTAGCAATAGCTTTTTCTAAACTAGCAGAAAGAAAATCCCAAGAATTAACTCTTGAGCTTGGTGGTCTATATATGGCACCAACAAGAAACTTTTTATTCCTAGATTGAATCTCTGCTCATACAATTTCTATATGGGGGGTCAGCTATATATCATTTCTTTCTTTAATGTGAAGTTTGTTGGATGCATATAAAGCTACCCCTCTCCCATAACTATTCCTATCTTTTCTTAATGGAGGATGAAAACCTGAGAGTTTTACATCTTCATTTTTACAGTTGTCTAAATGTGTCTCTGTGATTGCAAGGATTTCAGATGTAGATAGTTCACTATAAACAATATCTATTTTGTTAACTAAACTACAGACATTATTGCGGGTAATCCTTATAGATTTGTTATTGTTTACAATATTTGATGACCCAGGGTTTACTTCAATACCTCCTGTAATAAGTAACAAAAATAGTACAACTAAATAAAATGAAATATTGTCATAAGATAAATAGATTAGATGATATTTACCAATGTCCCATGACTTATTTTGTATTATGCATGTCCTAATCTTGTGTATAAAAAATTATCAAGAAGAGGGAACTTATTCTAGCCATGGAGAACATCGGATATAGATGGTGAAATTGTAATAATAGAACCGGCAGGGAAAACATGAATAAAGACGAATAAGTAAACTGAACGGAAAACGCAACATATCTACAATTACAAAGTAACAGTAAGTAAAAAGAAAGTAAATAATGAAAAAGACATGAAAACAAAATAATTTGCAACATAAAAGTAGTGGAAAATGATAGAACGGAAAATACGAGTATGGGATGCACATATATTCAAACACGTTATTTAGTGTAACCATTTAAACGTCTAAAGCGCTACAATGACTCTGAAGTAAACATAACATAACAAAACGAAAGTAGCATGCGAGTAGGGAAGACGCAGACGATCACTGAGAAATATCTCAGTTGGTCAGTGTCAATGCGTCCACATAGCATAACACTCAATTAGAAAGCTGGGGTAGATGTGACGGGCACAGACTCACAACCTAGTTCAAGTAAGAGTTGTTGGAGCTCGTCCTCGCTTGTTACAGTCACTTTCTTATCACTATGGAGTTTGATAATAATTTTGCCGTCGTGTGTCCACACACTGTTTATTAGTTCTTCGCGCATTTACTTTCGTGCTTCGTTGAAGATACCATTGCGATATTTGGTCAGGGCCTCGTTTATAAATATGCGAGATTTGCTGGAAGGGTTTTTGTTGTGCGACTTGAGGTTGCGTTTATTTGTATAAACTAGCGCACGATCTCTATAGCTACAAAATTTGACGATGATGTCCCTCGGTTTACCATCATTCCGTGGACGTCCAATCCTATGTGTCCTGTCAATGTTTTCCAATATTTTTTTCCATGTCCAGGGAGTACCAGGCGGTTTATAGTATTAAGGATTTAAGAAATGAGACTTATAATTCTTTGTTTGATGCATGTATCAAACGAAACATTGGACGGAAAACTTCATCAATGCGCGTAGCGCATTGATGAAAAAGTTTTCTGTCCAATGTTTCGTTTGATACATGCATCAAACAAAGAATTATAAGTTTTATTTCTTATCATTTAAATATGTCTTTAAGATAGAAAAACAAATAGTTTCTCCCATCAAAAAGCTTGAATTAACGTTTCTGAAATGGAGCGTAGGAATACATATAGGCAAGAATGAAAACAAAAACAAAACGGCATGGCTGTGCGTTCAGGTCAGGAACAGTTACTGTGCAGATTTAAATGGATTATACGCCAAATTAAAGGTGCAATGGTTAAAAGCTGAATTAAATATAAAGGAAGATAACAAGTGGTGACTGGATTTATGCTGCATCGTGTTGGAGGAGACGTTGAACACTGGTTGTGTCGTTGGAACAGTGGAATGCAATTCGGTTCCATTTCAATATCGAGGAAAACGTTTAAAACGCACTCGTTGACTGAGCCCCATATAACGCAGTTCAATTTCATTAATATTTACCAGATCAGAAGTCGCCACTTGCTCCGTCATGTTATCGATCTCGTAAAGCAGACGATTCATACCGGGAACTCGTGTAATCTGTCTACTTCTACCAGTAAGTGGTCTACGTCATCAAATTGACTACTCTGCCACGTCATCGCCTATGTATGTTGTTTCTTTAAATTAATTTGTATTTTATTCATATCTTTAGTTGTGCTAATTTTTGATAGCAATGAAAACAAAAATCAAACAAATGCATTTCGTTATATTTAATGCTTGTGTGGAAAATCCCGTTCTATAAATAGGGCTAAAATTAGAACGGGGAAGACGCATTCCAGAGAAAAGTAGTCCTGCGGTCTTAGTGCAGATGAACTCCGAACGAAATTTTGACAGAGAAATCAAACGAATTTTTCAACCAATCAGCATCGTTTATAAGTCATCACTTTAAAAGTTATTAAATGATAACGTCATCAGTATTCTCACTGGGGCCTTCTTCACAGATTCCTGAAAATTTTAGACAATTTCTGCGTGAATACTGTTCCATATCATCAACTCTAGTTTTGAGATATTTTATTTCATTCTGTAGGATGGAGATCTCAGAGCTGAAATGTTCAGAAATGAAATTTCTAAAGGAAGGTTTACCCATAATTAGGTCAATTGCTCTTCTAGTGGTTTCTTCATCCTGACTTATACTATCTAGCAGTATGTTAAGCTGGCCAAGATCATCTTTTGTTACGTTCGCTGAGGAATCACTTCCTTCTCGAAATCGTTTGCTTCGTGGTTCGCTTATAGGTGATACAACGGGTGCATTGTGGGCTTGTCTGCATATTTGACGTTTTGCCACTTTTATGTTGTGAAGAGTCTGGTTTTAAAGCACTGGAATATGACTTAATCACAGTAGCTGATTTGTTGTTGCTAGATTTAAGACTGATGTTGCTCAGTACACAAAGTAAAATTAAAGAAAATGCTGAAAGTGAGTAGTTTTCACAAACTGGACAGTTCAAATCAGACATGTAACACTTTTTTAATCAATCGTAGGTTACATAGCGTTCATTATGCAGGTAAAACATGAGTATACACATACTGTAGGTGCCAGACCTTGGTAGATCTCCAATTTCCACATTTTACAGCACATCCACACACAACATTTTCCTCACTCGTTTAGTTCCAACTCCATTCTATCGACCTTGACCGGAAGTGAAGTTAAGTTCGCTTTTGCATTCATTAAAGCAACACATTTCTTTATAAAATACTGGTAATTTAGTTTTGTTTAAATTTTCCACATCAGTAGTTGAACATTTTAACATATAATATATATCAAAGTTAAGTTTTCTACAATAATTATCTAAAATTTCATGTAAGACTCCCTTTGAATTTAATAAACTTGATTGTCTGTTGGTGTCAGCACAACATAAGCAATACAAATCAATCATTACATAAAATAGATACATATTCAGGTATTGTAGCAAACTAATAAACAAAACTAAAAAAAGAGATGTATTTGTGACTCCACAGATCCGATTTGAAATTAGTTGAGTGGTAGTGAGTTTGCGAGGTCGTGAATTCTAACCCAGCTCGTGCCATGATCGTGTCAAACTTAAGAAGTGAACACAGGTAGCCATTGATGAAAGGTGAATATAATGAACAATGATGAATGGCATAAATTCCACATACATTATGTAGAGTACGTCATTAAGAGCAAACACACCAGATATATGGAATGATAATCATGTGCCTAAAATTGACGTGTGAAGATGAACCTACCATGCGTAATGAGGAAAACTGACCCGAGTTAAAATTGACCTGGAGATCACTTTCAAACGTTCAAAATTGCTATCAAAAGTCGTAAAATCTATACACAGGGTTCAACAGATCGGTAATTTTTCTTTAGATCAGCACTTGTGAACCCAACGCATTCCTTTGGTGGACTCTTCAAAGATTAAGTTATTAACCTTCATTATGACATAATGCTGTAGCGTTAGGAACTTTAAAGGGACTGATTTTCCCCAAAATTTTCTTTTTCACTTTTAATCATCAAAATCTACGGTCTAATGTGTTTAAAAGAGTTCACATAAAAATTAAGGTTATACATTATCACAGAAGCTCATTTTAGAGAGTTTATTATTTGTTTTGTAAACAAAGATTGCAGTATGTTATTGTTTACGATATTTTCAAAAGAAATGGATATCGATCTAAGTTTATTATATCTTTCAAGTATTTTTGGGGTAAATGTGTCAACTAAAAGTTAAAATTTGTGAATATGCAAAATTAAGATGCTTTATATTACAAAATCAATATTTCACTTGTTTGTTTGTATACATAAAAAGACTCGAGTTTTTGTTTACATAACACATATTTAGGCTAAAATATTGCTTTTATTCTTGCATTCAGAAGGTCAAACGTTTGGCTGTGAATATTAAATGAGTTATATTTTCAAACTTTACCATCAAAAATGAAAAATATTTCTATCAAAAATCGTGAACCAGCCCCTTTAAGGTAAATTCAATCGCCTTCAAATATCAATCTTGATAATTAAGACTACGGTTATTAAAGGTTTTAAAAATTATTTTGATCGATTATTTGTTAGTTTTTAGTATTAAAACTTTAATGACTTATGGGCTGCTGGGCAGTGGGTATTATTCATTTTAATTATTAAATAGGGCTAGATATGAATAGGGGAAAACCGAAAATCTGTATACATGTATTTAGATACATATCTATTCGTTGACTAAAATTCAGATAACTGCATAACGTTCTCCTTATATTGCCTACAGTAAAATTATATTTTGGAATATAGGCCTAAATAAATATGTCTTTAAATACGTCCAAATACTGAACATTGAAATAAAACTAGATTAGGTGCATCAAAATTGGCACCGTATAAATTTTACATTGTGATCATTTAAAAAACAAGTAGATCTAGGCCTATTTTAAAGGTCACGAAGTTAAGTTTGCTAGGATGTCAAAAGTCTATGTAAGATTTAATTATGCCGGTGTAACCGTGACGGCTGTCGCTGCTATTTTTAGAGCGACCCTGATCACCAGCGACAGCGATCACAACTACACCGGTCTTTGGTGCATGATTCGTGGAATGAGAACCGAAAGCGGGTTTTTTAAAAACAGACAGGTTATTCTCAGAAGTCCTGATCACGTATTTGCACAATGCACACGTTTCATTGTTTGATTCGTAACTAAGCATCGCTTCATTGACTTCAGTATACAACTATCATGATAATGTGTAAATGCAGACGTCTGTGTAACTAAGCATCGCTTCATTGACTTCAGTATACAACTATCATGATAATGTGTAAATGCAGACGTCTGTGTAACTAAGCATCGCTTCATTGACTTCAGTATACAACTATCATGATAATGTGTAAATGCAGACGTCTGTGTAACTAAGCATCGCTTCATTGACTTCAGTATACAACTATCATGATAATGTGTAAATGCAGACGTCTGTGTAACTAAGCATCGCTTCATTGACTTCAGTATACAACTATCATGATAATGTGTAAATGCAGACGTCTGTGTAACTAAGCATCGCTTCATTGACTTCAGTATACAACTATCATGATAATGTGTAAATGCAGACGTCTGTGTAACTAAGCATCGCTTCATTGACTTCAGTATACAACTATCATGATAATGTGTAAATGCAGACGTCTGTGGAAAATCAGTATAAGGTGGGTACTCTACATCTTATCTCTTTGTAATACGGCGTATTTCTATCAATATGTACATAAGCAGGATGACCACTGTTCCCAGACGTAGTACTTAACCGGGAAAAACCTGCATTGCCAGACATAGCAATTTTGCAACAACGTACGAAGAAAACGTTCCACTACCAGTATATATGTTTCACGCGTAAACTTGTGCCGGGACGGATGTGAAAACAAACAAACAACGGAGAGCTTTATAAAAACAATTCCCTTTCAATCGAAACAGTGGAGTTTGGATTTGGAAATCGTTCCTCTGTGTCTACGCTCTTTACGTGTCTAGTCAGATTCTGTTTTTGGAGTACTCACATTACAAACCTGTTTTCGGCGTTTGTACATAGGCAGGAAAACATGAGGTAGGAGATCAAACCTGCAATGATGTTTCATTTCGGCAAAAATGCTCCTTTGCGAGGTAAAAGCTGACTTTGTATTCTGTGAACCCCCTCCCCTTGAAAAATGGGACATAATGGTTTGCACCTTTCAGTCATTTGCTCAATATCTTAACCCTTTGTTTGATAGACTTCAACATTGTTACACTGGTTACTAAGTAGTAGGTGACCCCCATTGAGTTTGAGTTGAAAGGTCATTCCACTCTGGACATGGGAAGATATTGTGCGATCAATATCTTTAGAGCCATTTGCTTGGCACACATCAAACTGGCAACACTAGTTTCCCTTATTAAAGGGGCATAGACATGATTTTTATCGATTGAAATTGACAGGTTTTTGTTATAAAGATGAAGATCTTTTGTATGGATGTAGAATATTTTTACACAGGTTCTTTGTATTTACATAAAATCCGGCTTCCGAAATCGTGGGGGCCTCCGTGGCCGAGTGGTTAGAGCATCGCAATCAAAATCACACGGCCCTCTCACCTCTGTTGGCGCGGGTTCGAATCCCGCTCGTGCCAGTGAGAAAGTTTCCCAGTTTACTTTCGGAAGGTCGGTGGTCTCTTCCCAGGTACATTGTATCTGGGTTCTCTCTTCCACCAATAAAAACTGGGCGCCACCAGATAACTGAAAAATTGTTGAGTGTGACGGAAAACATCAATCAATCAATGCAAAATCGTGTTAGTCAACATACTTGTCATAGCTAGGAAATCACATGTGGAGGTGAAAACATCAATGTTTATAAAAAATATATGTGCCAAAGCATTCAACATTTCGACACACGTTGATGAAAAATATCAATTGAGAGAGCAAGCAGAAATAAGAGAGAACAGAAAATGTTCGTTTACAAAATCCGTCAACTGACAGTTGAGTCACATAAACTATAAACAGGGCTCGTGCCTTGTTTTAAAAATAGAAAGTTTAGATGTCTCAAATACATCTTTGCGTCATTTTTAGCTCACTTGAGCCAAAGGCTGTCGTCGGCGTAAACATTTCACATTTTCATCTTCTCCAGAATCACTGAGCCAATTTCAACCGAACTTGAAACAAAGCATTCTTGGGTGAAGGGGGTTCAAATGAAGGGCATGCCCTTCAATGTGGAGATAATCACAAAAATAGGGTGGGTCAACAGTTGGGGTTGGCCGTTTTAAGTTTTTTTTCTCTGTACACGAATATGAAATTCAATGATCACGTGAGCGATGTGGAATGTAGGTCTCTTCCCCAACAGATTTGTTAAATGTTTCTTTTTATGATAAAAGTGAGAAACATGAGTGGATTCTCTTGTCCTCATTAATGCTTTGGGGTCTTTGTGGCCGAGTGGTTAGAGCATCGAACTCAAAATTACACGGCCTCTCACCTCTGATCGGCGCAGGTTCGAATTCCGCTCGCGCCGGTGAGAAAGTTTCCCAATTTACTTTCGGAAGGTCGGTGGTCTCTTCCAAGGGACATTGTATCTGGTTTCTCTCTTCCACCAATAAAGACTGGGCGCCTTAAGATAACTGAAATATTGTTGAGTGTGGCGAAAAACATCAAAACAATCAATCATTAATTCTTTGGGATTTTCAGTTTAATTACGAATTGACGTCATACTTGGCTGCACCTTCCCAGGAATAATCTGCCATGCAGTTGGTATCCTGACCGACATTAAAAAAACCCAAAACCGAAGGCTTCCAGAGAGGATCTTGTCCATTTTCTAAAGAGGATGAAGGGTTGAGTGACCCAGTGGACGTGGTGAAAGGAGGCGGACTATCATCCCATTTCTACCTCTCAAAAGTATCGCTAAATATCAGTGTCACATTAATCTGATGTTCACTCCTACACCCAGTATTTCCTGTCTAAATATATCAGTACTATTGCACCAAACTCTTTCATTACAAAGTCAATGTACAACTGAACATCTAGATATAGACCGTCCTATAACAAATCCTCCTTCAAGACGTCTTCATATCAGTGAAAAATTCTCGAGACGTTAAACAAGATACAATGACTCATTCAAGTTCATCAGTTTTCGTCCAAGCAGTCAGACATTGTTATACATATACATGTTGAAAATGAGGACCTGATATTGTTAATTTTAAAAGGTCGAAAATTTGAGCCCCGATCTCTGATTGGCGACAGAACTCTGTCAAATACAATGCCAGACGATGAGCTTGAAGAACTTGACTCTGTCAGAATAACTATAAAGTATGGGAGGAATATCAAAATATTGAATTAGACACGATAAAAGGAAAACGTGTATCACCTATCCTTCTGTATTTAGTAAACCAGAAGTTATCACAGTAGGGTTACACGAGGGTAATAGCTGACCTAGCTTGTTCCAACATTGTCGTTGTAATGCTCGTCATTACAACAGTATTTTAAACGAACTTGGCTTTAATTCCAAATTGGTAACCTACTTTGCTCCCACGTTTCCTTTCAAATGACAAAGTTTTTCAAAATCTTAATATATTTAATATACCAGGCAATAGGAGGAATGGAAATGAGTTACTCTATCTTTACTGGATTCTAGAACTTGCAAAGCCAGTAAATATTCCACCAAACCCACATTCTTACTTCTAAGAAACTACTGTGAAAGGAGAAACTTCTGATGTATTGTTATACAACATACGGGAGAAGTACAAATCAATTGTTGATTCTCAAAATCCGGAGAACGTTTAATAAATTTGAAATTACAAAACTTATTCAAAATCAATAGCAGCAAAACGATCGAGTTTTCAACACTTTAAATCAGCATTCCTCACGATCAATAAAAGATAACGCTTTTTCATGTCATAAACAGCCGCTTCTTCAGAAAAAACCCACCAACACATATTTTGTTATCAGTCATCCAAAAAATACTTTGTTGAATACGTACATGTATTCTGAAGTTGATATAAATCCTAGATACCAACTGACCTTCGGTGGATCTGTCGTCACTCCTTATGTCAAAACTCTTGTGTTTTTCGACGACACACTTACACGTAGCAGATGTTTTTCAATATACACTGCCATGAATATCAAAAAGCCATCTGTCCATTGCTGGATAGACAATGGCACTTTGTTCTTTGAAGAACTATGTTGGACAGTGATGGAACCTGCCGCAATGTTTAAGGAGATTGGTTCCTCTTGCCGCTGCTTTATATTGGTTCTCCCAGATTTTTGCCTTTACCCTACATATGTATAAGGAATGGTAGCAGCAAGAGGAATTCCATCAGTTAGACAAATTGAATCTGACTTATGAGGGGGTGTTGCTGGTTCACCTGTATGCAATATATTGTTAACAAATTTTTGATCCACTGATATAGAGTTCACAGAATCGCCTGATGAAAGACCGGGATGTGTTTTTAATGAACTTTAACAATGAAATTTACATTAAAAGGGGAAATTTGTCCCTTTTAACATGATTCATTATATCATAGAAAGAAGTCTCAATGTTTAATTTTATATCCATTTGTGGCAGCTATATCTTACTTGCATAACACAAGTCCTTAAATAACCTAAAACAGACTTCTATATTTGAGTCAAATTCCAACCACCTAAAACAAGTCTTGACTTGCCATAACCTCGAGACATGTCTAATGTAATTGCTGGCTTGTCATCACTTCAAAACAAGATTTAAATCCTTAAACGATTTGTCATGACTTTGAAACAAGTCTTACATCCTAAAACTGACTTGTCATAACCTAGAAACAAGTCTTATATCCTTAAACTCACTTGTCATTACCTAGAAACAAGTCACAATCCTTAATTTTGACTTGCCACAACTTTAAAACAAGTCAAAGCCTTAACTAAAACAAGTCCTATTATAAACCCGACTTCTCAAAACCTTTGATGAAACAAGTCACTGAAATGCATTTTACATTTGACTTGTGATAAGATAAAACACCAAAAATCTTTGAATCGACTTGAAACATCTCGAAACATTCCTTGAATCGATGTAAATCTCTTGACTTTCTTACCATTCTAGTCTAAAGTCTGACATAAAGGTTGACTATTATAATAGCTTGATCCCATGGAAATTCCAATCATTTACACTAGGTTCCAAGACTTACTTAGCATGCAATCATTAAGCTTAAATGCATTGAATGAAGCCCCCATTCATCATGATCCATGGGATAACAGAATACTAGCCATAAACATTTCACCCCAAGCATATCGAATAGTATAAAGACTCATCCTTATGGTGTTCCATCCTATATACATACACACACATATATATACATAATGATATGCATATCATACTCATGGTCAACAACTCTGACTGAAATACTCTGTGGCTATATATATGCTATAAATTAAGAGATTCTGGTCTTGATTTTCCAATTGCGTGGGAAATAGCGTATTTAACGCTCCTCAAATATTTTATCATGGGTGCAGGGGAAATCCCAATACTCGACACGCCCAGATGGACACCATCGGGCCCAAGGTATCGCAGGTCAGTCCACAATCCTCTGTGTTTCCAAAAATCAATTCTGTCAGAATCTGATGTTAATTGTTCCAAACACTGATTTATTTTAAACACTTCCTCATTATAATTCATCGGCGATTTCTTTGGGTCTCGGCAATAATTGTCCTATCATATTGGCAAACGAGAAAATGTCTTGTGCTATCACATCAGCCGGTCTCCTCGTCGCGTCATTGCCGCCTATTTTTTAAAAACATTTTTTTAAATTAAAAGATACATAGGCTAGGTGGATCAGGGAATTAAACTGCTTAAATGGGGCGAGTTCGCCAACATTTGTATTATCAATCCTCCCTGAGCACGGAAGTACACTGTCTTTTCATTCTGATCTAAACACAGGTTATCATACGTTGGATTCACCGAAAGAAACTGTTTTAAACGACGTATATAAGAATATCCGATTACGTCCACCACTAATGGATCCGTCATGGTTTTTTACGCTGGTCTGATTCTCTGATCAATCCAGATCGAACCGGTCCGCCGATTAGCCTGCACTGTGCCGATGGGAAATTCCCCTACGAAAATTTGTTCATAAACGCGTCATTTATGACAGGGACCTAGTTAGTATATAGGTCCCTGCTTATGATTCTATTTGCACATCGAAAGTTCATCCAAATATGCCCGCTAAATCGTTACGATAGTAGTCTATTCTATTGGAAAACACATGAAACGGGTACCTGTAAAGTGCGAAACGAAATCGAAACGAAATCTACCGAAACGAAACGAAATCTACCGAAACGAAACGAAATATACCGAAACGAAACGAAACCTACCGAAACGAAACGAAATCCACCGAAACGAAACGAAACCTACCGAAACGAAACAGATTGTATAACCGAACTCTTTTAATTATAATAATTAAAAATGGTATCTTAGGCCCCTGTGAAAGTTACCACATATAAATAAAATTCGCCTCCCCTTTGATGTAGGCTTTCGGCTTGACTGTTACAAAGTTTTAAAAGCTGAGAAGGGCAGATAGGGTTCTTGATTGTGCACAGTGTCTAAATTCCCATGTTTGGTACTGTGATGGTGTGGGGGTGGTGTGGATTAGCCCAAATGAGGGAAAATCAAAGCAAAAAAGGGGAACCTGGTCAGAGCATGTTTTGTGCACCAGCACCAGTATTTATAGATTACATGTTAATTTAGGGTCATAATTTATTAACTACACTAATATGAAATACAAGTATTGACATAAAAGGGAAATATGATTTTTCATTAGTCTGTCATAATCTGACTTTGGTGTATACCCCCTATCCACATGTTTCAAAACCAAAGAAACTGTCCCCTGCCACCTTAGCAAATTTATATAACATCAAGTTTCTCTTTAATTGTTCTTTATTAGGTTTTGAGTCGTATAGACAGCTCTCAGGATACAATTATTTTAATTGCTGACCTATGTGTTACTGTTATCAAATTTAAGGGCGAGAGGTTTTTTTCATTATAGCGTTTGTTTTTTATCTGTTCCTGGAGTTGACATTTAATTGGATGCACATTAGTTTACCTTATTGTGGCATACTATAAAACATAGCCTGGCCCCATTGGCCTGGCCTGGCCTGGCCTCAAAATTTGCCTGGCCCCAATTTTGGCCTCTAATTATGCTCCATCCCAAATTTTGGCCTGGCCTCAAAAGTTGGCCTGGCCTCAAATTTGGCCTCTAAAAAAATTTTGGGCCTCAACCAAAAAAAATTTTTATTAAAAATTTCGATTAAATTCATTGATTTATTATTGGTTTTAGTTTTACAAAATCATAGCACATAAATGATATGTTTCTGTTGTTTTGTAAATGTGCACTTTAAAATAATCATGAACTACCACCAATCTGATTGATTTTATTGATTATCTATTGATCAGTGTATTGATCAAATCTTTTCCCTTCATATCTGTATGTACTAGTATACACCAAAAACCGTATACACAACTAATGAAAGATTGGCATAGTGATTTTTTTTCAGAATTATGATTAATTTCATTGATTTCTTATTGGTTTTGTTTTTTCAAAATTGTTGAACATGAATGATATGTTTGTGTTATTTTGTGAATGTGCACATTAAAACAATCATGAACTACCACCAATCTGATTGATTTTATTGAATATCTATTGATCAGTTTATTGATTAAATAATTTTTCCCTTCCTAACATCTGTACTAGTACACACCAAAAAAATATACGGAACTAATGAAATGATTGGCTTATTGATTGTTTTAGAATTATGATTGCTTTCATTGTTTTATTATTGGTTTTGATTTTTCAAAATTGTTGAACATAAATGATATGGTTGTGTTGTTTTGTAAATATGCACATTGAAAACTCTCATTTTACTAATGATCCACTTCACCTATTGATAATGAATTTAAAAAACAAATTCACACTAGTTTAATGATGAATCATCACACCTCACACGCTGCAATGTAGTGCACCGCCTTAATCACTCTCATTGATAAGAACAATGAGTTTGATATCTAGGAATAAAAATACTATAATAAATCATACAGATTGAAACTACAACTTTTGACGAATTAAGGATGTTCATATCTGTTTTAACTATTTGAAATAAACATGTAACACTAGTACTGTAATCGGATATCAGATTATTTACAACATTAATTTAACACAGAGTTCTACAGCACCGGTCTTGACAAGAAATCAAGGTTGAGGTTAATCTATGATATACGGTTTGAAATTTCACACCGCTCTGTACAGAACGTTTATTTTCAATAATTATCAGAATGAAAAGATGATTTTGACGACAGTTTAAACACATTAAGAACAAAATTAAAGCTGCACTTTTGTGAATTTGTAGATGCATAAACTGTTTTTCTCCATTATGAGCATTACATGTTCAGTATCTGATATTTGCTTAGATGTAGCTGCTGCAGTGGTTAGATAGAGGTGCAAATAATATTTTTTTTAACTGCAGATATAAAACTTTGATATAAAATAAGAAAAGGGCCGGTGGACAGATTTAATGTAATGATTGTAATTAGTTCTGTTTTACTGTTGCTTTATCACAAAACCAGAAAAAAAATCACAATTTTGAAAATTCAGACAGACAATTTTGTATACCTTATTTAGTTTAGGCACAATCATAAGATGAGTTACTAATTAAAATATTTCTGTTGTATCAAACACACCCTATTTGCAAATGTTGGACTGCTCCATTGTTTCTGTACAATGGAATTTCCAACTTCAGCAAAAGTTTTCATCGCCATCCTTTAATATGGTGATAGATATTCCCTTTATCCTGACAGGGCAGGCCTTCAGAGCATGGGAACTTGTCACTTTTGTTATGAATATTGAAACTTAATTATGAAATCGAGAAAGAAATATTTATAATACATCATATCTGTTTTAATCTACATTGTTCATTCTACGTAAATTATAGACAAATGAACATCAAAATACAAATCTAAAATCCTTAGATCATTGGCTATTATCATTATGCTAGCAAACACTTCACTGTGTTTATTTTGATTTTTTAAAAATGTCATTTACCATGCATTGGAAATTAAACAAATAACACTAAATGCATGGTATCTGCACATTGAAAACATTAAGACCACATGCTCTGTTCTGAATGTGCGCTGCTCTTAAAATCGAATTCATTATAATAACAACACAATTGTAACACTTTCATAATTGATATCAAATTGAATTCTATTCATAATTGAATACAAAATATATCAATAAATCAATCATTTCATCAGTATACTTTTTGATGTACAAGTACATAAGTTAGGACGGGAAAAGCAAATGATTTTGTCAATAAACTAATCAACATATAATCAATAAAATCAATCAGATTTGTAGCATTTCATGTTTATTCTAATGTACATATATCACTTTATTTCTACAATTTTGAAAAACTAACACCAATAATAAATCAATGAAATTAATCATAATTCTGAAACAAAATCAATATGCCAATTGCTTCATTAGTTGTGCAATCTGTTTTGGTGTGTACTAGTACATACAAATATGAAGGGAAAAGAAAATGATTTATTCAATGCATTGATCAATAGGTAATCAATAAAATCAATCAGATTGGTGGTAGTTCATGATTATTTCAAAGTGTACATTTACAAAACAACAGAAACATATCATTTATATGCTATGATTTTGAAAAACTAAAACCAATAATAAATCAAATAAAATTTTGAATTAAAAAAGATTTTTTTTTTTTTTTTGGTTGAGGCCAAACATTTTTTAAGAGGCCAAATTTGAGCCCAGGCCAACTTTTGAGGCCAGGCCAAAATTTGGGATGGAGCATAATTAGAGGCCAATATTGGGGCCAGGCCAATTTTGAGGCCAGGTCAATGGGGCCAGGTCAGGTTTTATAGTATGCCCTTTATTGTGTGGAATAATGAAAGGAAATGAGGACAGGATGCTGTCAACATACACTGCTGATATCAAAATTGGATAGTTGGTTACAATTATAAATCTATCAACATTTTAAACTTTTACTTTAAAGTGTTCATTATAAAAATAATTCAAAAAATATCTTTGAAATGTGTTGATTCAACACAATCCCCCGTCCCCGACTTGTATATATATAATGAAAATGTATATTTTATACATATTTTATTCATTGACTCCACTCCAAGACTCCACGACTCCACTCCATAAATTACCCCAAGCCGCTGTCAGCCTAGTGACACATTCACTGAAACATGAGCATATTACACCAATTTTCATATCGCTTCTCTGGTTACCTGTGACATATCGAACGAAATACAAAATCCTGTTGTGTACTTTCAAGACTCTACATGGATTAGCTCCTGCATACATCCAGGAACTAGTTCAAGTCTACCATCCACAGCGAACACTTCGTTCTGCAGATTCGTTATACATGTACCCTCTTGATAATTAAGAATATGTTTATCAAAGGTTTTAAAAATTATTTTGATCGATTATATGCTCATGTTTATATTAGGATTCTCAAAACATTGATGAATTCTTATGGGCTGTTAACTTCGATCGGCTCATTGGCTGCTTGACAGTTGGTATTGTGCATTTTAATCAATGAATAAGAATATTTACACAGAACAGGGGAACACTTCGATATGTGTCCATGGATATAGATGCATACAGTATATCTATTCATTGACTAAAATTCCGATACTCCCTATATTGCATGTACTAAAATATATTGTAACGTGCTAATGTCCAAGAATAAGGCAGATGTTATATTTACAGTTTACTTACAAATATACACATATTTACACACAACATTTATGTTGAACAACTTCAAATAGTTGAAGTTCAATATACACATCAGTCCATCTGCTTACGGAGCAGAACTGACATCCATCTGTATTAAACGCCAATACAGAACTGACTCAAACTTGGGCATGCCCCTCAAACTTCAAGGTTCCCAGCCAAAATCATAAAGCACCGATAATGGCTAACCTTAATCAGGAATATAAACAATGAACCCTTATATTCCCATGAGAACATCGGCGACCACTAGTGTAGGACGCTGACAGACATATCCCGTTACCGATTGTGATAACAGTATAGAGCAATAAATGCTAAGCATGCATACAAGATAAACAAATAAACAGAACTAGTGAAACTTCAAAATTATGACAATATGTTGGAATGTAGGCTTAAATAAATATGTCTTTGAATACGTCAAAATACGGAATATTGAAGTAAAACTCAGATTGCGATCATTTAAAAAACTAGTAGGCTTGTTTTAAAGATCTCAAAAGGTTTTATTTTCTTGCATGTTAAAAGTCTATGTAAGATTTAATTATGCCGGTCTTTGGTGCATGATTCTTGGAATGAGAACCGAAAGCTGATTTTTAAAAAAACAGGCAGGTTAAACCTATTCTTAAAAAATAGAATCGAAACTTGCTTGAAAGAAGTCATGATCACATATTTGCACAATACACTCGTTTCAATGTTTGATTCGTAACTAAGCATCGCTTCATTGACTTCAGTATACAACTATCATGATAATGTGTAAATGCAGACGTCTGTGTAACTAAGCATCGCTTCATTGACTTCAGTATACAACTATCATGATAATGTGTAAATGCAGACGTCTGTGGAAAATCAGTATAAGGTGGGTACTCTACATCTTATCTCTTTGTAATACGGCGTATTTCTATCAATATGTACATAAGCAGGATGACCACTGTTCCCAGACGTAGTACTTAACCGGGAAAAACCTGCATTGCCAGACATAGCAATTTTGCAACAACGTACGAAGAAAACGTTCCACTACCAGTATATATGTTTCACGCGTAAACTTGTGCCGGGACGGATGTGAAAACAAACAAACAACGGAGAGCTTTATAAAAACAATTCCCTTTCAATCGAAACAGTGGAGTTTGGATTTGGAAATCGTTCCTCTGTGTCTACGCTCTTTACGTGTCTAGTCAGATTCTGTTTTTGGAGTACTCACATTACAAACCTGTTTTCGGCGTTTGTACATAGGCAGGAAAACATGAGGTAGGAGATCAAACCTGCAATGATGTTTCATTTCGGCAAAAATGCTCCTTTGCGAGGTAAAAGCTGACTTTGTATTCTGTGAACCCCCTCCCCTTGAAAAATGGGACATAATGGTTTGCACCTTTCAGTCATTTGCTCAATATCTTAACCCTTTGTTTGATAGACTTCAACATTGTTACACTGGTTACTAAGTAGTAGGTGACCCCCATTGAGTTTGAGTTGAAAGGTCATTCCACTCTGGACATGGGAAGATATTGTGCGATCAATATCTTTAGAGCCATTTGCTTGGCACACATCAAACTGGCAACACTAGTTTCCCTTATTAAAGGGGCATAGACATGATTTTTATCGATTGAAATTGACAGGTTTTTGTTATAAAGATGAAGATCTTTTGTATGGATGTAGAATATTTTTACACAGGTTCTTTGTATTTACATAAAATCCGGCTTCCGAAATCGTGGGGGCCTCCGTGGCCGAGTGGTTAGAGCATCGCAATCAAAATCACACGGCCCTCTCACCTCTGTTGGCGCGGGTTCGAATCCCGCTCGTGCCAGTGAGAAAGTTTCCCAGTTTACTTTCGGAAGGTCGGTGGTCTCTTCCCAGGTACATTGTATCTGGGTTCTCTCTTCCACCAATAAAAACTGGGCGCCACCAGATAACTGAAACATTGTTGAGTGTGACGGAAAACATCAATCAATCAATGCAAAATCGTGTTAGTCAACATACTTGTCATAGCTAGGAAATCACATGTGGAGGTGAAAACATCAATGTTTATAAAAAATATATGTGCCAAAGCATTCAACATTTCGACACACGTTGATGAAAAATATCAATTGAGAGAGCAAGCAGAAATAAGAGAGAACAGAAAATGTTCGTTTACAAAATCCGTCAACTGACAGTTGAGTCACATAAACTATAAACAGGGCTCGTGCCTTGTTTTAAAAATAGAAAGTTTAGATGTCTCAAATACATCTTTGCGTCATTTTTAGCTCACTTGAGCCAAAGGCTGTCGTCGGCGTAAACATTTCACATTTTCATCTTCTCCAGAATCACTGAGCCAATTTCAACCGAACTTGAAACAAAGCATTCTTGGGTGAAGGGGGTTCAAATGAAGGGCATGCCCTTCAATGTGGAGATAATCACAAAAATAGGGTGGGTCAACAGTTGGGGTTGGCCGTTTTAAGTTTTTTTTCTCTGTACACGAATATGAAATTCAATGATCACGTGAGCGATGTGGAATGTAGGTCTCTTCCCCAACAGATTTGTTAAATGTTTCTTTTTATGATAAAAGTGAGAAACATGAGTGGATTCTCTTGTCCTCATTAATGCTTTGGGGTCTTTGTGGCCGAGTGGTTAGAGCATCGAACTCAAAATTACACGGCCTCTCACCTCTGATCGGCGCAGGTTCGAATTCCGCTCGCGCCGGTGAGAAAGTTTCCCAATTTACTTTCGGAAGGTCGGTGGTCTCTTCCAAGGGACATTGTATCTGGTTTCTCTCTTCCACCAATAAAGACTGGGCGCCTTAAGATAACTGAAATATTGTTGAGTGTGGCGAAAAACATCAAAACAATCAATCATTAATTCTTTGGGATTTTCAGTTTAATTACGAATTGACGTCATACTTGGCTGCACCTTCCCAGGAATAATCTGCCATGCAGTTGGTATCCTGACCGACATTAAAAAAACCCAAAACCGAAGGCTTCCAGAGAGGATCTTGTCCATTTTCTAAAGAGGATGAAGGGTTGAGTGACCCAGTGGACGTGGTGAAAGGAGGCGGACTATCATCCCATTTCTACCTCTCAAAAGTATCGCTAAATATCAGTGTCACATTAATCTGATGTTCACTCCTACACCCAGTATTTCCTGTCTAAATATATCAGTACTATTGCACCAAACTCTTTCATTACAAAGTCAATGTACAACTGAACATCTAGATATAGACCGTCCTATAACAAATCCTCCTTCAAGACGTCTTCATATCAGTGAAAAATTCTCGAGACGTTAAACAAGATACAATGACTCATTCAAGTTCATCAGTTTTCGTCCAAGCAGTCAGACATTGTTATACATATACATGTTGAAAATGAGGACCTGATATTGTTAATTTTAAAAGGTCGAAAATTTGAGCCCCGATCTCTGATTGGCGACAGAACTCTGTCAAATACAATGCCAGACGATGAGCTTGAAGAACTTGACTCTGTCAGAATAACTATAAAGTATGGGAGGAATATCAAAATATTGAATTGGACACGATAAAAGGAAAACGTGTATCACCTATCCTTCTGTATTTAGTAAACCAGAAGTTATCACAGTAGGGTTACACGAGGGTAATAGCTGACCTAGCTTGTTCCAACATTGTCGTTGTAATGCTCGTCATTACAACAGTATTTTAAACGAACTTGGCTTTAATTCCAAATTGGTAACCTACTTTGCTCCCACGTTTCCTTTCAAATGACAAAGTTTTTCAAAATCTTAATATATTTAATATACCAGGCAATAGGAGGAATGGAAATGAGTTACTCTATCTTTACTGGATTCTAGAACTTGCAAAGCCAGTAAATATTCCACCAAACCCACATTCTTACTTCTAAGAAACTACTGTGAAAGGAGAAACTTCTGATGTATTGTTATACAACATACGGGAGAAGTACAAATCAATTGTTGATTCTCAAAATCCGGAGAACGTTTAATAAATTTGAAATTACAAAACTTATTCAAAATCAATAGCAGCAAAACGATCGAGTTTTCAACACTTTAAATCAGCATTCCTCACGATCAATAAAAGATAACGCTTTTTCATGTCATAAACAGCCGCTTCTTCAGAAAAAACCCACCAACACATATTTTGTTATCAGTCATCCAAAAAATACTTTGTTGAATACGTACATGTATTCTGAAGTTGATATAAATCCTAGATACCAACTGACCTTCGGTGGATCTGTCGTCACTCCTTATGTCAAAACTCTTGTGTTTTTCGACGACACACTTACACGTAGCAGATGTTTTTCAATATACACTGCCATGAATATCAAAAAGCCATCTGTCCATTGCTGGATAGACAATGGCACTTTGTTCTTTGAAGAACTATGTTGGACAGTGATGGAACCTGCCGCAATGTTTAAGGAGATTGGTTCCTCTTGCCGCTGCTTTATATTGGTTCTCCCAGATTTTTGCCTTTACCCTACATATGTATAAGGAATGGTAGCAGCAAGAGGAATTCCATCAGTTAGACAAATTGAATCTGACTTATGAGGGGGTGTTGCTGGTTCACCTGTATGCAATATATTGTTAACAAATTTTTGATCCACTGATATAGAGTTCACAGAATCGCCTGATGAAAGACCGGGATGTGTTTTTAATGAACTTTAACAATGAAATTTACATTAAAAGGGGAAATTTGTCCCTTTTAACATGATTCATTATATCATAGAAAGAAGTCTCAATGTTTAATTTTATATCCATTTGTGGCAGCTATATCTTACTTGCATAACACAAGTCCTTAAATAACCTAAAACAGACTTCTATATTTGAGTCAAATTCCAACCACCTAAAACAAGTCTTGACTTGCCATAACCTCGAGACATGTCTAATGTAATTGCTGGCTTGTCATCACTTCAAAACAAGATTTAAATCCTTAAACGATTTGTCATGACTTTGAAACAAGTCTTACATCCTAAAACTGACTTGTCATAACCTAGAAACAAGTCTTATATCCTTAAACTCACTTGTCATTACCTAGAAACAAGTCACAATCCTTAATTTTGACTTGCCACAACTTTAAAACAAGTCAAAGCCTTAACTAAAACAAGTCCTATTATAAACCCGACTTCTCAAAACCTTTGATGAAACAAGTCACTGAAATGCATTTTACATTTGACTTGTGATAAGATAAAACACCAAAAATCTTTGAATCGACTTGAAACATCTCGAAACATTCCTTGAATCAATGTAAATCTCTTGACTTTCTTACCATTCTAGTCTAAAGTCTGACATAAAGGTTGACTATTATAATAGCTTGATCCCATGGAAATTCCAATCATTTACACTAGGTTCCAAGACTTACTTAGCATGCAATCATTAAGCTTAAATGCATTGAATGAAGCCCCCATTCATCATGATCCATGGGATAACAGAATACTAGCCATAAACATTTCACCCCAAGCATATCGAATAGTATAAAGACTCATCCTTATGGTGTTCCATCCTATATACATACACACACATATATATACATAATGATATGCATATCATACTCATGGTCAACAACTCTGACTGAAATACTCTGTGGCTATATATATGCTATAAATTAAGAGATTCTGGTCTTGATTTTCCAATTGCGTGGGAAATAGCGTATTTAACGCTCCTCAAATATTTTATCATGGGTGCAGGGGAAATCCCAATACTCGACACGCCCAGATGGACACCATCGGGCCCAAGGTATCGCAGGTCAGTCCACAATCCTCTGTGTTTCCAAAAATCAATTCTGTCAGAATCTGATGTTAATTGTTCCAAACACTGATTTATTTTAAACACTTCCTCATTATAATTCATCGGCGATTTCTTTGGGTCTCGGCAATAATTGTCCTATCATATTGGCAAACGAGAAAATGTCTTGTGCTATCACATCAGCCGGTCTCCTCGTCGCGTCATTGCCGCCTATTTTTTAAAAACATTTTTTTAAATTAAAAGATACATAGGCTAGGTGGATCAGGGAATTAAACTGCTTAAATGGGGCGAGTTCGCCAACATTTGTATTATCAATCCTCCCTGAGCACGGAAGTACACTGTCTTTTCATTCTGATCTAAACACAGGTTATCATACGTTGGATTCACCGAAAGAAACTGTTTTAAACGACGTATATAAGAATATCCGATTACGTCCACCACTAATGGATCCGTCATGGTTTTTTACGCTGGTCTGATTCTCTGATCAATCCAGATCGAACCGGTCCGCCGATTAGCCTGCACTGTGCCGATGGGAAATTCCCCTACGAAAATTTGTTCATAAACGCGTCATTTATGACAGGGACCTAGTTAGTATATAGGTCCCTGCTTATGATTCTATTTGCACATCGAAAGTTCATCCAAATATGCCCGCTAAATCGTTACGATAGTAGTCTATTCTATTGGAAAACACATGAAACGGGTACCTGTAAAGTGCGAAACGAAATCGAAACGAAATCTACCGAAACGAAACGAAATCTACCGAAACGAAACGAAATATACCGAAACGAAACGAAACCTACCGAAACGAAACGAAATCCACCGAAACGAAACGAAACCTACCGAAACGAAACAGATTGTATAACCGAACTCTTTTAATTATAATAATTAAAAATGGTATCTTAGGCCCCTGTGAAAGTTACCACATATAAATAAAATTCGCCTCCCCTTTGATGTAGGCTTTCGGCTTGACTGTTACAAAGTTTTAAAAGCTGAGAAGGGCAGATAGGGTTCTTGATTGTGCACAGTGTCTAAATTCCCATGTTTGGTACTGTGATGGTGTGGGGGTGGTGTGGATTAGCCCAAATGAGGGAAAATCAAAGCAAAAAAGGGGAACCTGGTCAGAGCATGTTTTGTGCACCAGCACCAGTATTTATAGATTACATGTTAATTTAGGGTCATAATTTATTAACTACACTAATATGAAATACAAGTATTGACATAAAAGGGAAATATGATTTTTCATTAGTCTGTCATAATCTGACTTTGGTGTATACCCCCTATCCACATGTTTCAAAACCAAAGAAACTGTCCCCTGCCACCTTAGCAAATTTATATAACATCAAGTTTCTCTTTAATTGTTCTTTATTAGGTTTTGAGTCGTATAGACAGCTCTCAGGATACAATTATTTTAATTGCTGACCTATGTGTTACTGTTATCAAATTTAAGGGCGAGAGGTTTTTTTCATTATAGCGTTTGTTTTTTATCTGTTCCTGGAGTTGACATTTAATTGGATGCACATTAGTTTACCTTATTGTGGCATACTATAAAACATAGCCTGGCCCCATTGGCCTGGCCTGGCCTGGCCTCAAAATTTGCCTGGCCCCAATTTTGGCCTCTAATTATGCTCCATCCCAAATTTTGGCCTGGCCTCAAAAGTTGGCCTGGCCTCAAATTTGGCCTCTAAAAAAATTTTGGGCCTCAACCAAAAAAAATTTTTATTAAAAATTTCGATTAAATTCATTGATTTATTATTGGTTTTAGTTTTACAAAATCATAGCACATAAATGATATGTTTCTGTTGTTTTGTAAATGTGCACTTTAAAATAATCATGAACTACCACCAATCTGATTGATTTTATTGATTATCTATTGATCAGTGTATTGATCAAATCTTTTCCCTTCATATCTGTATGTACTAGTATACACCAAAAACCGTATACACAACTAATGAAAGATTGGCATAGTGATTTTTTTTCAGAATTATGATTAATTTCATTGATTTCTTATTGGTTTTGTTTTTTCAAAATTGTTGAACATGAATGATATGTTTGTGTTATTTTGTGAATGTGCACATTAAAACAATCATGAACTACCACCAATCTGATTGATTTTATTGAATATCTATTGATCAGTTTATTGATTAAATAATTTTTCCCTTCCTAACATCTGTACTAGTACACACCAAAAAAATATACGGAACTAATGAAATGATTGGCTTATTGATTGTTTTAGAATTATGATTGCTTTCATTGTTTTATTATTGGTTTTGATTTTTCAAAATTGTTGAACATAAATGATATGGTTGTGTTGTTTTGTAAATATGCACATTGAAAACTCTCATTTTACTAATGATCCACTTCACCTATTGATAATGAATTTAAAAAACAAATTCACACTAGTTTAATGATGAATCATCACACCTCACACGCTGCAATGTAGTGCACCGCCTTAATCACTCTCATTGATAAGAACAATGAGTTTGATATCTAGGAATAAAAATACTATAATAAATCATACAGATTGAAACTACAACTTTTGACGAATTAAGGATGTTCATATCTGTTTTAACTATTTGAAATAAACATGTAACACTAGTACTGTAATCGGATATCAGATTATTTACAACATTAATTTAACACAGAGTTCTACAGCACCGGTCTTGACAAGAAATCAAGGTTGAGGTTAATCTATGATATACGGTTTGAAATTTCACACCGCTCTGTACAGAACGTTTATTTTCAATAATTATCAGAATGAAAAGATGATTTTGACGACAGTTTAAACACATTAAGAACAAAATTAAAGCTGCACTTTTGTGAATTTGTAGATGCATAAACTGTTTTTCTCCATTATGAGCATTACATGTTCAGTATCTGATATTTGCTTAGATGTAGCTGCTGCAGTGGTTAGATAGAGGTGCAAATAATATTTTTTTTAACTGCAGATATAAAACTTTGATATAAAATAAGAAAAGGGCCGGTGGACAGATTTAATGTAATGATTGTAATTAGTTCTGTTTTACTGTTGCTTTATCACAAAACCAGAAAAAAAATCACAATTTTGAAAATTCAGACAGACAATTTTGTATACCTTATTTAGTTTAGGCACAATCATAAGATGAGTTACTAATTAAAATATTTCTGTTGTATCAAACACACCCTATTTGCAAATGTTGGACTGCTCCATTGTTTCTGTACAATGGAATTTCCAACTTCAGCAAAAGTTTTCATCGCCATCCTTTAATATGGTGATAGATATTCCCTTTATCCTGACAGGGCAGGCCTTCAGAGCATGGGAACTTGTCACTTTTGTTATGAATATTGAAACTTAATTATGAAATCGAGAAAGAAATATTTATAATACATCATATCTGTTTTAATCTACATTGTTCATTCTACGTAAATTATAGACAAATGAACATCAAAATACAAATCTAAAATCCTTAGATCATTGGCTATTATCATTATGCTAGCAAACACTTCACTGTGTTTATTTTGATTTTTTAAAAATGTCATTTACCATGCATTGGAAATTAAACAAATAACACTAAATGCATGGTATCTGCACATTGAAAACATTAAGACCACATGCTCTGTTCTGAATGTGCGCTGCTCTTAAAATCGAATTCATTATAATAACAACACAATTGTAACACTTTCATAATTGATATCAAATTGAATTCTATTCATAATTGAATACAAAATATATCAATAAATCAATCATTTCATCAGTATACTTTTTGATGTACAAGTACATAAGTTAGGACGGGAAAAGCAAATGATTTTGTCAATAAACTAATCAACATATAATCAATAAAATCAATCAGATTTGTAGCATTTCATGTTTATTCTAATGTACATATATCACTTTATTTCTACAATTTTGAAAAACTAACACCAATAATAAATCAATGAAATTAATCATAATTCTGAAACAAAATCAATATGCCAATTGCTTCATTAGTTGTGCAATCTGTTTTGGTGTGTACTAGTACATACAAATATGAAGGGAAAAGAAAATGATTTATTCAATGCATTGATCAATAGGTAATCAATAAAATCAATCAGATTGGTGGTAGTTCATGATTATTTCAAAGTGTACATTTACAAAACAACAGAAACATATCATTTATATGCTATGATTTTGAAAAACTAAAACCAATAATAAATCAAATAAAATTTTGAATTAAAAAAGATTTTTTTTTTTTTTTTGGTTGAGGCCAAACATTTTTTAAGAGGCCAAATTTGAGCCCAGGCCAACTTTTGAGGCCAGGCCAAAATTTGGGATGGAGCATAATTAGAGGCCAATATTGGGGCCAGGCCAATTTTGAGGCCAGGTCAATGGGGCCAGGTCAGGTTTTATAGTATGCCCTTTATTGTGTGGAATAATGAAAGGAAATGAGGACAGGATGCTGTCAACATACACTGCTGATATCAAAATTGGATAGTTGGTTACAATTATAAATCTATCAACATTTTAAACTTTTACTTTAAAGTGTTCATTATAAAAATAATTCAAAAAATATCTTTGAAATGTGTTGATTCAACACAATCCCCCGTCCCCGACTTGTATATATATAATGAAAATGTATATTTTATACATATTTTATTCATTGACTCCACTCCAAGACTCCACGACTCCACTCCATAAATTACCCCAAGCCGCTGTCAGCCTAGTGACACATTCACTGAAACATGAGCATATTACACCAATTTTCATATCGCTTCTCTGGTTACCTGTGACATATCGAACGAAATACAAAATCCTGTTGTGTACTTTCAAGACTCTACATGGATTAGCTCCTGCATACATCCAGGAACTAGTTCAAGTCTACCATCCACAGCGAACACTTCGTTCTGCAGATTCGTTATACATGTACCCTCTTGATAATTAAGAATATGTTTATCAAAGGTTTTAAAAATTATTTTGATCGATTATATGCTCATGTTTATATTAGGATTCTCAAAACATTGATGAATTCTTATGGGCTGTTAACTTCGATCGGCTCATTGGCTGCTTGACAGTTGGTATTGTGCATTTTAATCAATGAATAAGAATATTTACACAGAACAGGGGAACACTTCGATATGTGTCCATGGATATAGATGCATACAGTATATCTATTCATTGACTAAAATTCCGATACTCCCTATATTGCATGTACTAAAATATATTGTAACGTGCTAATGTCCAAGAATAAGGCAGATGTTATATTTACAGTTTACTTACAAATATACACATATTTACACACAACATTTATGTTGAACAACTTCAAATAGTTGAAGTTCAATATACACATCAGTCCATCTGCTTACGGAGCAGAACTGACATCCATCTGTATTAAACGCCAATACAGAACTGACTCAAACTTGGGCATGCCCCTCAAACTTCAAGGTTCCCAGCCAAAATCATAAAGCACCGATAATGGCTAACCTTAATCAGGAATATAAACAATGAACCCTTATATTCCCATGAGAACATCGGCGACCACTAGTGTAGGACGCTGACAGACATATCCCGTTACCGATTGTGATAACAGTATAGAGCAATAAATGCTAAGCATGCATACAAGATAAACAAATAAACAGAACTAGTGAAACTTCAAAATTATGACAATATGTTGGAATGTAGGCTTAAATAAATATGTCTTTGAATACGTCAAAATACGGAATATTGAAGTAAAACTCAGATTGCGATCATTTAAAAAACTAGTAGGCTTGTTTTAAAGATCTCAAAAGGTTTTATTTTCTTGCATGTTAAAAGTCTATGTAAGATTTAATTATGCCGGTCTTTGGTGCATGATTCTTGGAATGAGAACCGAAAGCTGATTTTTAAAAAACAGGCAGGTTAAACCTATTCTTAAAAAATAGAATCGAAACTTGCTTGAAAGAAGTCATGATCACATATTTGCACAATACACTCGTTTCAATGTTTGATTCGTAACTAAGCATCGCTTCATTGACTTCAGTATACAACTATCATGATAATGTGTAAATGCAGACGTCTGTGTAACTAAGCATCGCTTCATTGACTTCAGTATACAACTATCATGATAATGTGTAAATGCAGACGTCTGTGGAAAATCAGTATAAGGTGGGTACTCTACATCTTATCTCTTTGTAATACGGCGTATTTCTATCAATATGTACATAAGCAGGATGACCACTGTTCCCAGACGTAGTACTTAACCGGGAAAAACCTGCATTGCCAGACATAGCAATTTTGCAACAACGTACGAAGAAAACGTTCCACTACCAGTATATATGTTTCACGCGTAAACTTGTGCCGGGACGGATGTGAAAACAAACAAACAACGGAGAGCTTTATAAAAACAATTCCCTTTCAATCGAAACAGTGGAGTTTGGATTTGGAAATCGTTCCTCTGTGTCTACGCTCTTTACGTGTCTAGTCAGATTCTGTTTTTGGAGTACTCACATTACAAACCTGTTTTCGGCGTTTGTACATAGGCAGGAAAACATGAGGTAGGAGATCAAACCTGCAATGATGTTTCATTTCGGCAAAAATGCTCCTTTGCGAGGTAAAAGCTGACTTTGTATTCTGTGAACCCCCTCCCCTTGAAAAATGGGACATAATGGTTTGCACCTTTCAGTCATTTGCTCAATATCTTAACCCTTTGTTTGATAGACTTCAACATTGTTACACTGGTTACTAAGTAGTAGGTGACCCCCATTGAGTTTGAGTTGAAAGGTCATTCCACTCTGGACATGGGAAGATATTGTGCGATCAATATCTTTAGAGCCATTTGCTTGGCACACATCAAACTGGCAACACTAGTTTCCCTTATTAAAGGGGCATAGACATGATTTTTATCGATTGAAATTGACAGGTTTTTGTTATAAAGATGAAGATCTTTTGTATGGATGTAGAATATTTTTACACAGGTTCTTTGTATTTACATAAAATCCGGCTTCCGAAATCGTGGGGGCCTCCGTGGCCGAGTGGTTAGAGCATCGCAATCAAAATCACACGGCCCTCTCACCTCTGTTGGCGCGGGTTCGAATCCCGCTCGTGCCAGTGAGAAAGTTTCCCAGTTTACTTTCGGAAGGTCGGTGGTCTCTTCCCAGGTACATTGTATCTGGGTTCTCTCTTCCACCAATAAAAACTGGGCGCCACCAGATAACTGAAAAATTGTTGAGTGTGACGGAAAACATCAATCAATCAATGCAAAATCGTGTTAGTCAACATACTTGTCATAGCTAGGAAATCACATGTGGAGGTGAAAACATCAATGTTTATAAAAAATATATGTGCCAAAGCATTCAACATTTCGACACACGTTGATGAAAAATATCAATTGAGAGAGCAAGCAGAAATAAGAGAGAACAGAAAATGTTCGTTTACAAAATCCGTCAACTGACAGTTGAGTCACATAAACTATAAACAGGGCTCGTGCCTTGTTTTAAAAATAGAAAGTTTAGATGTCTCAAATACATCTTTGCGTCATTTTTAGCTCACTTGAGCCAAAGGCTGTCGTCGGCGTAAACATTTCACATTTTCATCTTCTCCAGAATCACTGAGCCAATTTCAACCGAACTTGAAACAAAGCATTCTTGGGTGAAGGGGGTTCAAATGAAGGGCATGCCCTTCAATGTGGAGATAATCACAAAAATAGGGTGGGTCGTTTAAAAATCTTCTCAACCACTGAGCCAGAAGAGCTGAAATACACATGAAAGCTTCCTGACAAAGTGGAGATTCAAGGGTATGTTAGGGCGACAATATTGGATCAAACTTTGGACTAAGACCATGTGTAGCTATATCGGCCCTGTGGTGTGTTAAAAAAATAAGTAGAATGAATTGAAATAAAATTGTTATCATTTGATAATATCACTGTCATGATCGTGTGCAGGATTGGACAAAACAAGATGGCAGACGGCATTTCCAAACAAAGGTAGGCTCTTAAAACTCTTCATTTTACCGACTTATTAGACGACGAATTTATGTATTTACAACACTGCCTGGCCAGGGAGGCATCATTAAGTTGATTGGTTGTTGGAATTCTTACTCATGTACACGTACAACTCTAAATTCATTGATCGAAGTTGACGATGTTGCCTCGATAGAATTCGAAGCGGGCGAAGATGTTTCTAATCATGTTTTCATGCATTTTAAGAAAGATACTTTCGGTAAAATAGACCCTGCACATATCTTTTGATGAAAACTTGAACCAGTGTATGCGATTTGTCCCTTAAATTGCCTTGGTTAGATAGATATTTTGACTTGAACATTTGCTAATGTGCAGGATTGGACTGTGGTCGTTTCCACGATAAACGTGCCGGATTGGACCTCGATTTTGGTTCAGGATTGGACCCTTTCTTAAATACATGCATTTTTTTTCTTACAGATCCAGTCAGGAGCGGACTTCCTTAAGCTTAAAAGTTGCAAATGAATGAAGTGTGTTCTATTTTATGTCTCGTACTAAAACCATGGTTTTGACAAACCTAAAAGAGCACGTGGAGCAAGGAAGTATCAGTAAGCCGGAAGAGCCAGCTCGAAAATCTTTAAGTGTTTGAGAATTTCACCGCGCACATGAATCTAAAGTTCTGCCACACGTTAGAAGGAGCCTTGTTCTCGAAGATCAACGTGTTGAAAAGTCTTCATTTTGCAGAAGCAAATACATTTATATTGTATATACACATGTAAACCATGTTCGATTCCCAACGTTTGTGATATCTGCATGGAATTATTAAAACTGAGCATGGTTTGACGTATAATAATCTCTTCAGGCATGATGGTTTACATTTCACAAAGCTGTTCAATGACAATAAAGGCTATAAGATGTTGAGATGTTCATGTTTTCAATACTTAATCATCTGTCCATATGCACTTGTTCCTTTCATATGTATGCTTCTGCTGGAACCAGTTTTGACTGTTAAAGCGGGATTTATTATCTTTTGAAAAATTTCCCTATCATTTTAATTCTAATAATCTTGAGTGCATATGTCGTGCAAGATATCGAGGCCAACTCACTTACAAGGATAATTACTTACGGTAAAAGTGTTTGTTGGAATGTAGTAAATATCAGTATTTTTGTATTTAAAAACCTTTCGTTTCTTGTAATTACATTGAATTCAACCTTAGAGTGCATATAATGATGAAAGAAAATAAAAAGGATATTTTCTCAGAAATTCGCAATATCACTCCTGTAGCTGAAATATGAACCTAAATGAAAAGCAGTTTTGTCCATGATGTTTTTTCTTCTTCAATATTTGCTGCTCAGATGAGAGGTTACTCTTCAATACAAATTTTTCACTAGTTGTTATCAGTTCAATACAAACGCAATAACATTGAAATATATTTAATAACAAGTAAAAATTAAGAACACTTCTGGTTCAATGAAATAACAAATCAACATGTGTAAAATGCAATGTAAAAGATTAGTAGTATCTCTGTAAAACAAAGCATAATACCGTAAAAATAATCGTTTCATAATGTACATAAACGGATATATAAAACGGCTTCCATGGTATATGTATACACTTCGTGTATTCAGAAAACAATGTAATTTTTTTTACTTCATGTTTCTTTTATAATGTGCAAAAGCGTGTGTTGCACTGGTCACAAACGAAGACAATTTCTCTGATTGATGTTTCCTTTTTACATGCCTACGAAATTCAGAATTGGTCTTGAATTCCTCAACACCAATTTCGCACATTCGAAGTGTACCCATCTCATGGAATGAAGTTCTAGGGCTTGATACCTGAAACAAAGGAGAAAATCTATATAACAGAGTTTGGAATTAGGGAATATGTAAGCGGGTTAATTGAATTCAGGAAACGTCGAATTTATATTGTTACAGAGGATTATAAAATGATGATAATTTCTCACGTGTTTTATAGGTCAAAATGGCCTTATATATCCTGGATACGAACAGTCAACGTTACATCTGTCTTAAGCAAAGATTGATGATTCATGTATAGATCTGCTATATTGGTTCAATTTGAAGGAGATAGCGAATGAATATTTTTACAGTACTGCAATTGTCGTCGTTGGGAACTTAAACGACGATGTAATTTGATAACAGTAAAAAAAAATTCAAAATACACCATGGTCATGTTGGAAATGTCTGAGAATCTAATAAGCTACATTAATCAAACTAAAATATGATAAAGTGAAGTCGAGATTCGAAAATATAAAGGATTTTGAAAATAAAGATAAAAAAAAGGGTCCAATCCTGAACCAAAATCGAGGTCCAATCCGGCACGTTTATCGTGGAAACGACCACAGTCCAATCCTGCACATTAGCAAATGTTCAAGTCAAGATATCTATCTAACCAAGGCAATCTAAGGGACAAATCGCATACACTGGTTCAAGTTTTCATCAAAAGATATGTGCAGGGTCTATTTTACCGAAAGTATCTTTCTTAAAATGCATGAAAACATGATTAGAAACATCTTCGCCCGCTTCGAATTCTATCGAGGCAACATCGTCAACTTCGATCAATGAATTTAGAGTTGTACGTGTACATGAGTAAGAATTCCAACAACCAATCAACTTAATGATGCCTCCCTGGCCAGGCAGTGTTTTAAATTCATAAATTCGTCGTCTAATAAGTCGGTAAAATGAAGAGTTTTAAGAGCCTACCTTTGTTTGGAAATGCCGTCTGCCATCTTGTTTTGTCCAATCCTGCACACGATCATGACAGTGAATATAATCCTTATGTATGTACCGTCGCGACGTGCCAAGATTTCCCCGCCAAAACGTCAGCTTGTAGAATTCTATACAAGACAAAACCGGTATCGGTCTGGTTTTCTGCAGAAATCTCCGCTTTTATCAAATTTAGTCATATAATTCATATAAAACACGACCTTCGATCCAAAAAGTGACCGTAGCCTATCAAAATCTATCAATGCAAATAAATTTTACACGAGAGATTTTTCGGATCGAAAGGTGTGCTGTTGATGAATATCAACTTTGAACTAAATCGAGAGCAATCCGGATATATTTATTTTTGTAAGAGTTGTGGATATTTTATGAAATATTTTGCTTTGAAAACTTAAAACAAAGTACATATGTGGAGTCAATATCGTTTTCATGTAGAATACATCCCATATATGGTGTTTTTATTACAAGTTTGTGCAGAATTTGAAAACCTATAGAATTTTAATACGTAAACAAACGAATCTGCATCTGCTGTCCGACAAATCGGACCTTCAATGCTATAGAAAGTGTTTTATTTTACGCGACACCAATATAATTCTAAGATCAAAATGAAAAGAATTTATAGAACATGACATGATATAACTAAAAATATTATGGAAGTATATAACGTTTACTAGGCCTAAATCTATAGATGTATTGAGGATTTTGAGCGAGTGACGTCATAGACGTCGTGGTGTAGTGGTAGAGAGCCAGTCCTTCAAGCGGGAGATCTTTTAATTATAATGTTAAATACATTTTTGTTTGCGTTATTCAAAAATTCATTTCTTTCAAGACACTGAACATGAAATTGTGTACCTGAATGTAAATACATCAATACACAATCAGATCTCAAACACCAAGAAAATATGCAAGGATTAGAGATTAAATTTCTTTAAATTCATAGGAAAAAAACCCAAAATACTACATTTTCAGAGTTGATTTTATTGCAAAGTATGAACCAGTAAAAGATAATGGAAAGTAACATTTTTGTTCCAATGCATCTAATGTACAGAAGAAAAGTCAGAAAAAATGTGAATCCATAGCTATTTGTCGTTTCCGGAGCAAGAACTTTCTTGTTGAAACCACCACATGATATATTGTGTAGCAAGTGTAGACATGTGTATCACATCCAACAAAAATGTCGCAATCAATCTCGGCCACTTCCTGAGACAAAACCTCCAAAGACAATTTCAATAACCTCTCGATAGAACCAGGCCTGGGGTAATGGTAACTAAATGACAGCCAGTTGCAGTGTAATAGGGGTGTAATGGTCTAATGGACCATTTTTGAATAACAAGTAATGCTAATGTAATGGCATTACTTGTAGAAAATATACTGTACTGCACATTATATTCCATTACATTTACATTACTTCAAATAGTTGATGATATTTTGAAGATTAGTAAGATTAATTAATTATATTAGTGATTGACTGAAACATTGATGACAATCAAATGCAATTTTAATATAACTTAGATGTGTTTCCTAACATTGATGAATATTTTTTGTGCTTATGTTACTGTATAATTAAAAATCATAAATCATTATAAAGAAATATTTTTTCTGCCATTCTTTTAATCAGTATGTTCGTATGTTATGTAAATGTGTAATGTAATACACTCTCAAGTAATGTAATGTAATGCATTACCTTTCAAAATAGGAGTAATGGCAATAGTAATGTGAAATTTTCTAAGTAATGGTAATGTAATGGATTACATTGCTATGTAATTGACCCCAGACCTGGATAGAACACCTTCTCGTGCATAGCTGCAAGTGCCTTGGACCGAAACTTGTCGTTTCCCCCTTTGCAAGATTTTCAGCATTTCTTCGATCATTATTCTAACTGCAAGGTGTCCAATTCATGTGGTTCCAAGATGATGAATTCAAACCAGGTGTTTTGGACAGTTTGTTAACTTTTGACTCTACACTTGTCATCAGGTCTGCCATTCTTGAACTCATTAAAAAAATTAGACAAATTTTGACATTCACAATTCAACATGCGGATTTTCATTTGAACCATCAAATATTAATTCTTCCAATTAACAAATCCAAAAAACTTTGAAAACCCACAGCTATATTTCAAATGACATAAACACATAGAACCATGGTATCAGGATTTCTCTTGGAAGTTCCATGGGTTATTAAAGGTTAAACTTCAAAGTCGACATGTTTCTTCCAAGAAATAGTCTTGTTTGGATCCAGTTTTTCCAATTCTGACATATCTGCCTGATACTGCAGGTGTCCATTTGGTGCCCGTGTTGTGGGAATCTGTTTCCACATAGCTGTTGTATGGTCTGGTACCTTGCTATTGGCAGACACAACAAGGAAGCTATTCCTGCAGTGATGTTCAAGACTGATCCGCATATGTCACTGGTGCCACTATCATTGATGAATCTGATGGCAGTGATGATAGCGTTACTGAGGAGTAGGAATATGGATTCTTGTCATTCTGATTCATGTCACCCTTGCCATCAATTTTTGCTGTACATATTATATCATTCTGAAATTCAAATCACTCCAGTATCACATCATTATTAAAACTATATTATAAATGTTACGTATCATGATATTAATAAGGTTGTACTTTCATGCCCTCATGTATTTTCATTGATATAGAATTAAGAAAAATTACATTTATGTATTCGACGGGAGACATGTCTCCAACTAAACAATAGGACAGTTTAGCTACATGTACATTTCTGCATAAATAATTCTATACACAAACATTTCATTTGAATTTTACTCCCCCATGACCATCTAATAATTGTTGTAGCTAATGTTGAATATTATCTTACTTCACAATTCTCAGCAAATTCGCAAAATATTTTATCTTTCATTCTCTTTCTTGTGGTAGATGTATGGAAAAATCGAATATTAAATAATTACTACGTTTTTTAATTATCATTTTTCCAAGCGTTATTTGTTTAATTCATCTGCGAATTTCCTCTAACATCAGGTAATCATTTAATATGATCTCTAGTATTTATGGCTTGATTGCAGACTAACGTAACATATTTCGTGATGAAACAAACAACCATTAAGCGACGAAATATTAATAAAAATTATTGAATGTAAAAATCATTCCGACTTTTCTTAACACGTTTCCGCGTAAATGCTACCCAAAGACATATATCATTATGGAAATATACATTATATACAATTACGTCTCTTAGACCATACATGAAGTTTAGTGTCGTAAGAGAGACAAACGTCATATAAGACAATGCAAATAGACCCGAGAAGATCATGCACTCAGAATTGGAAATGGCATGATCGTGTTCTTTGAACAGCTGATTTTTATGATCAGCTGATACATATGTATATATACAATTTTAAATTTTCACAATATATTATCATAATAGATAAACAATAAATATATGTTGACAACAGTTACGTTAATAGATTTGTTGTGGGAATTCCAATGTTCAGCGCAATGCGTGAATATTATGAGTTTATGTCAACACACCACCCAGGTGCACCATACTATTCGTTCCATGCCACTTGTTTATTATTTTTAAAAAACAATTAGTACACCTATTTGGAGCATAATCATGTTATTCGCTCCGAGGTGCGAATTGGTTTGACATGTTTTATTTATATTACGTGTTAACTATTGACTTTTTATAACCATGCTATTTATTCCGTTTATTAAAGCAAAATTTAACGAATAAATGCTATATTTAAGTCCGTAGAGTACATGCTAATTCGCTCCGCGAAGCGAATAACATGACGATGCCCTATTTGGCTATACAGTTTAACGAGTAAAGGTGAAATATATTCATATTTCTCAAACTTACTTTGAAATGCGATGAACACATCCTCTGCAACTTCCACGAACTGCGCAAATAGCAATTACAGCCTGTGAAAATGGCCGAATGGATTGAAAAATATGGTGTGTCATTCAGGTTATAAGTAAAATATGGTGTGTCATTCAGGTTATAAGTAAAATATGGTGTGTCATTCAGGTTATAAGTAAAATATGGTGTGTCATTCAGGTTATAAGTAAAATAATCTTCTTGCGTATTGGGAGAGGGAATTTCTTTTATATATTAAGTCATTGCATATCGATTATTATGTTTTACAATACGTTAGGTACCACTTCTAATGATATATAGCGACGTTGTATGACGCAATCTTAAAAAGTAGCGCAAATTATAGGATTTATACACATATACTAGTAATATAAACCTAAAAATAGTGTTCTCTCACCAGCTCAACATATAAAAACCAGTACATCATAGGAAAAGAGAATGTTAGCGAATATTTTAACAAGAATTTTTTCACTTTGGACGTTAACCCGAATTTTGCTAAACATGGTCTTATATGAAAGCTTCCTGATGAAGTTGAGATTAAAATTTGTAGAAATCATTACCCCTGGGGTTAGGAAAAGGACTGAGAAGGGGATCAAAGTTTTACATGGAAATATATAGGGAACCAAGCTTAGACAAATCTTTTTAGATAAAAGTTGTTAATATGAAAGGCTATATCTGTGTACAAGGGCATATGTGTGGTCAATTCTATTAAATTGAGTTTGATATTAATGTATTTTTAGTCGTTACCTTTGAAAAGTTTTTTTTTTAACCAAGCTGCTTGTAAAATGATAGTTTTGCTCAAGCTTGTTTATATTACTAGTAACTGCTACTAAGGTGAGCGATGTGGTCCATGGGTCTCTTGTTTGAAATTTAGGTTTGTTGTTCTGTTTTACGTGTATCAAATACTATCATGAAAGGTGAAGATAACGAACAGTGATCAATCTCATAACTCCTATAAACAATACAAAGTAGATAGTTGGGCGAACACGGACCCCTGGGCACACCAGAGGTGGGATCATATCAATTAAATATATGAGCATTTTTTCCTCACCAAAACCACCTCAATGTTTCTTTAAGAGGTAGATATCTTCTTTTGATATCACAGGGTCAAAGGTCAAGATTCGATCTATTCTGGACATGTGAAGATAATAAAAATACAAATTCCAATTTTGAAAATACATCTTGGCACACTGGTTTTGACTACGGATAGCTCCGTTTACCTGATCAGGACATTAGGATCACGGCGGGTGTGACCGGTCGACAGGGGATGCTTACTCCTCCTAGGCACCTGATCCCACCTCTGGTGTGTCCAGGGGTCCGTGTTTGCCCAACTATCTATTTTGTATTGCTTGTAGGAGTTATGAGGTTGATCACTGTTCGTTATCTTCACCTTTCATGAGGAAATTAACTGTGACTTTATAAAATGTGTGCTGGTGTGCAGTGTTGCAGTTCATACCCTTATGTATTTTTGAAAATGAAATATATTTATTATATTTATATTCTACTAATAGTTCTGTAGGTATACGATATTCATCAAGATTCATACGTGCATTGTTCAAATCAGGAGCCCTTTGCGTTTAACCTTGGCTAATAGCTTTCAAAATGTAAGGGAACCACTGAAATAGTGAACTAAGCAACACCCCTGATGTGTTCTTCATGTTGTAGATGATCAACCATGTCGGACTCGGTGGCTGAAGCGAAGAAATCAACCCACAGCAAGGTAAAATAAACCATGGAGTTCGTATATACACAATTCAGAATACACACAGACATACTACAGAAAATTACACATTTTACAATGTTGTGTAAATCAAATGTGGATTCTAAAAAAAATTTAAAAAAACCAAACCAAACAAAACAAAAGCTTTTAGTAAATTTGAAATTATCAAACTTTTCTCAAATCAATAACATCAAAACGTATTACTTTTAAACACTTTACATGACCATTTCTCACTATAACTTTTTAAGATCAAAGACAATTACTATATCATCAAAAGTGGAAAAAGGAAATATGCTCATCTAGCGATCAGTCATTCAAGAAAGTATTTTGTACTCTGAAGTTGATATTAAAAAGATGATAGAGTTCCCTATTGACAGATATTGTGGTAGTCTTTGGTGATCAGGTCTTCTAACAGTCTGTTGGAAGGGTAAGGGTTAGTATGTTGGAATTCCCATGAGCACGAGCTGTGCTCCTTTGTTAGATGACCTGCCTTTATATTCTTGTGAGACAGCATTTGTTCAAAAGCTTCTACATTGGAGGAGAGAATCGCTTGCTGTTGCCTTCAACTCGACATTTAGATGTATCAAAGACGTTTTATCTATTAAGAATAATTATTTCCATTCATGTGTCGATTCGCTATATCCTAGGGCACTAGAAATAAAAGACACCAAAACGTCTTCCATATCTGCTTCATATTTGGATATTTTGTTGAACATAGAAGTTATCAGCAAATTGACAACTCAACTTTATGACAAACAGGATTACTTCAGATTCTTCATTGTCACCTTCCCATTCTTGCAACAATATTCTATTATCACCTGCATTGTGGTGTTTATGCCTCTCAACTGATTCAACACGTGCATGTTCTGCATATGATCGATTATTTAATCGAATCAAGCCACTGGGAAATAAGTCAATGCTACAAGGGTTCTAAAAGATTCATTTAATGTCAGTATTTTGCAAATTCTTTGGTTGTTATATTGATCTTTTTTTGCAATTACAACCTTTCGGTATGTCGAATTCTGTCTGACATGTTTCATACCAATCATTAGACCGTTGTTTACATACTGATTTTGACTACGGATTATTTCGTTTACCTTATCAATGTAGATGACTCACCGGTCAACCAGTGACTGTTTAACGGGATGCTTACTCCTCATAGACACCTGATCCCATCTCTTGTATGCCCGGGGGTCTGTGTTTGTCTGATCCCATCTCTTGTATGCCCGGGGGTCCGTGTTTGTCTGATCCCATATCTTGTATTCCCGGGGGTCCGTGTTTGCCTTACTGTTAATTAAATATTTTTATGGGATTTATGAAATTTGATTACTGTTTGTTATTTTCACTTTCCATACATTATAGTCCACATGTATACAATACACATCGACATTTGTCAAACAGATTCATAACGAGCATATTGTTAAGTCAGCACAAAAATTAAAGAATGAATCTCTATTTTACACGAACTGAAGACATATATAGATGACACGATGGTTGATCCCTTGTGTATCATTAGAAACGTGGAAGAAATTCAGTAATTGGTGTTGGATGGGGTTGGGTCACTAAGTGCAAATAGAATGAAGTTAAAAATTGATAGTCTACAAAATTCTTAAGAAAACATATATGATTGCGATAAGGAGGGTTCGTCTAGTTCATGACATGGAATTTTAGATTTGCATTTATACGAGGTAGCATTTTAAAATGTGTTTGAAAATGGTTTAGTTTTGATGTATTGGAAAGGAGTTAAAATGTTTGTGAATATATAGGTAAAGGAATAGGTATTGTGTAAGAAAGTTTTAGGTCACCAAAGTCACTCAGATGACCTATTGCTATTTCTCATCCGTGGTGCATTAAGAATTGAACATTTTTAATTTCTTGATAAGTACCCGTCTATTTGTTTTCATAGTTTGTGTGAAATATATTTGGGATAAGAGAGATATAAATCGTAATTTTCAGGACTCCTCTACTGTCAAGGGGGGGGGGGGGGAAACTGCCAGAAATATACCGATTTTTAAAAAACTTCTCTACGCCCACACATTTGTAAGAAACATTAAATGCATTATTTCGTATGCAGTGCATAAAGGCCTTTACCAATATTGTAAATTTCATGATCCCTTGGCTGGTTGGTTGATTGTTTGCTGTTTAACATCCCGCTAGATTTTTACTGCTACTCATATGGAGATGTACCCATTGCTGTTGAAGAGTTTCAAAATTTAGGCCTATATAATATATATATAAATTCTTTCATCATTACTGACACTTTTAGGGGCATTTGTGTTTTAAGAACACATCTTGTTCCATACTGCTGCTGAATTCTAATTCAACTTAGATATGCAGAACTGGAAAATCATTATACATTTCATAGAGGCTAGTAAATATTCAGGTGACCAATAAGGACTGAGGACCTCTTATTGGTGATTTTTGACTAATTTTGAATTATTTTGATGTAATTAAAGTGAGCAAAATGGAGTTGAAAGATTCTGCAAAACGTAAACAAAAGCAGTCATCAGTGGAATCACACAAACGATTAAAGAAGGAAGATTTGCCAGACACACCCGGGTCTTCAACTATTAAACACTTCACCGGGATAAAATCAGACTCTGCAGGTAAGTAAGTGAATATTGTCCTGCTGTCAGTGTCAAGTTCCAAAGATGTTGTTTATATTTGAGCGCCAAAGACTCGTGCACAGTTCTAATCAAATAAGTATTTCTAAGAATTGCATTTTACCTGTTAATATGTAATAACTTTTCAAAACTCAATCGACCAATTTCAAATTTTCTGTTCAAAGGTCCTATTAAATTTACAGGAATTCATAGTGTTGTTCCATTCAATAATCTTTAAATACTTATATCACCAGCTTTTGACCAGTGCATGTCATGGCTGAGGTTTATTTCTATTGTGACGCCACATACTATGGCACAGGATCTTTGTTCTGAAGTATTGATCTGTTATTTTCACATTCTTGCTCGGCGCTTGGTGAAAGAAGTCACTACCAATATCAAACATCTAAGGTTTGATACAGCTGCTAAAATATCACATCAATGATCAGGTGATCAGTGACTGAAATTGTGCAAGCCTAATTTCCTGGTATGGATCCAAACTGTATCACTTGAGACCTCCTAGTTATGGCGAGTGTCTAACAACTAGGTCACCATGAAAACGAGGTCGCTGCTCAACAGTATTGTTGCAAAGTATGGTACCCAGTGAAATAAGAAAGTGGTGACCAGATCCAGGACAGATTTGATAATAGATTGTATTAGTGTCGGTAAATTGAAATGTGTATCTCTTTTTATGTATTTCAGGAAGAACAAAACGGCGCATTCCTCAGGTGGAAAGCTCAGAGTCGAAAGTTTCACGAGTGGATGAATGTTGCGGGGCAGGTAAGTAGGAATATAAATACAGTACAACTTGGTTATAGTGAAGTCCTGGGGAACATCTGATTTACTTCATTATAACTGTGATTCATTATGTCCTCGTAATGAATTTCTGAAAACATTTCGTTAAATGAGTGGTTTCCATTTGCCTTCATGTTGGGACTAGGGGATATTATGCTCATTGAAATGGTGAATACAAAACTTATATTGAAGAACATGTTTTTCTGGATTGTGCAAGGAGAATGTTTACTGAACATAGTATCATTAATATCTCTTTTTATCTGCTTCATACTTAGATATTCTATTGAAAATTGATATCAACGGCAACCTAACAAATCAACTTTATGACAATCAGTATGGTTTCATCTCCATCATCATCTTCCCAAATTTATGTAGCAATATTCCATTATCGCCTGCATATGGTGTGTATATATCTCAACTGATTCGTTACACAAAAGCTTGTTCTGCGTATGGTCAGTTTTTAAATCAAGGCAGGCTACTGACAAACAGGTTGATGGTGCAGGGGCTTCACCAGTCTCGTTTAAAGTCAGCATTTCGCAAATTTTATGGTCGTTTTAACGATCTAGTTTGCCAATACTACATATCATTGGGTCAATGCTGTCTGCCGTGTTTCAAACCGTTCTTGGCACACTGATTTTGACTACGGAGATCTTCGTTTACCTGATCATAATGTAGGGCTCATGGTGGGTGTGATCGGTCGACAGGGGATTGTTCCTCCTAAGCACTCCTGACCCCACCTCTTGTATATCCAGGAATCTGCGTTGCCCAACTACCTATTTTGTATTGCTAATAGGAGTTTTGAAACTGATCACTGTTCGTTATCTTCCCCTTTCATGAAGTGGTACATATATTTACCACAATTGTGACATTTTCATAAGTTCAGTGATACAAAAGTTAAAAAAAGTCATAATTTTGTTAAAGAGAAAACATTAAAAAAATAAACATTACATTTGATTGTTAAAACAGTTCTCTGACAGATACACTAATCGCACTAACAACATGCAATTCTTGATCTATTTTTGTTGTGTGATATTTAGGTGATCATGAAGGTTTATGTACCTCTTGTATAAGGGGGGAGGGAATATTACAAGTAAATATCATTTTACAAGATAAATTACATGTCTACAAAGGTTGTATTGCAATATGTTCAGAGTATAAATCATCAAAGTGACAATATACAGTAAAACACGCTTATAATGAACACACTTCTAGCGAATCCACGCTTATTGTGAAGTAATAAATATTCCCCTACGAGAGGAAAATAACAGAGAAGCTATTGAATATAATGAAGTTGAACATAACACACTGTTTTTTGCTGGCCTGAAGGTTTGCTATAATTGTATTTTACTTTACATGGTTAGACTAAATATGTTGGGTAGAGTACGGAATTTTACTGATCCAACTGTTACCCTTTTCAGAGGATGGGGATAGCGATTATGAAGGCTTGGATGAACCTCCAATTCGGCGACAGTTACAGAACATCCTGCAACAGTATCCAGATGGTCCCCAAATCATTAGGGTAACACATTAATATCTTATCATTTAATCACCAAATCATTAGGGTAACCCACTAATCTTTTATCATTTAATCACCAAATCATTAGTGTAACCCACTAATATCTTATTTAATCACCAAATCATTAGGGTAACCCACTAATATCTTATTTAATCACCAAATCATTAGGGTAACCCACTAATATCTTATTTAATCACCAAATCATTAGGGTAACCCACTAATATCTTATTATTTAATCACCTAATCATTAGGGTAACCCACTAATATCTTATCATTTAATCATCAAATCATTAGGGTAACCCACTAATCTTTTATCATTTAATCACCAAATCATTAGTGTAACCCACTAATATCTTATTATTTAATCACCAAATCATTAGGGTAGCCCACTAATATCTTATCATTTAATCATCAAATCATTAGGCTAACCCACTAATATCTTACCATTTAATCACCAAATCATTAGGGTAACTCACTAATATATAATAATCACCAAATCATTAGGGTAACCCACTAATATCTTAATTAATCACCAAATCATTAGGGTAACCCACTAATATCTTATTATTTAATCACCAAATCATTAGGGTAACCCACTAATACCTTATTATTTAATCACCAAATCATTAGGGTAACCCACTAATATCTTATCATTTAATCACCAAATCATTAGGGTAACCCACTAATATCTTATTATCTAACCACCAAATCATTAGAGTAACCCACTAATATCTTATCAGTTAATCACCAAATCATTAGGGCAACCTACTAATATGTTATTATTTAATCACCAAATCATTAGGGTAGCCCACTAATATCTTATTTAATCACCATGTCAACTTACTTTTCATTTGATCATTTTTATACGTCTGTCGAAGATGTACTATGGTATGGCTTTATCCATCTGTCTATCCGGACCTTGTGGGCAGTATACCAAAAAAAACCCGTAAGCTCCAGGATATTGCAACTTAGTATAGTTCAAGGTCACAAGTCAAAACTCAAGGTTGTAGTATTACGGAAAACATTGTAGGCAAGATACAAACCAAACCATAAGCTCCAGAATATTGCAACTTGTTACATTTCACTTTGATCACCTCGATGAGGGGAAGATGCCTACTTTTTTCTATGTTAGAGGTCAAAGGTCAAGGTCGAAGTATCACAGTAGGAAGGAAGACCTTGTAGGCAGGATACAAACCGAACCATAAGCTCTAAGATATTGCAAATTGGTACGTATGATCACCATAATGAGAGGAAGATGCCTAATATTTTTCAATGTCAAAGGTCAAGTTCACAGTGTCACATAGTAGGAAAAAATTGTAGGCAGTATACAGACCGAACTGTTGCGGCTAGAACCATCAAATGTGGTACACGTACACTTTATGCCAAGTAGAAATATTACATAGAGAGAACATGGTTTGTCTTGTTTTTGCTATGCAAAGAAAATATTTCACACCCTGATGATTGCTGATACTTCTTATAGCCAAGTTCTACAAATCATGGCATAAGAAAAACACCCCATATTAGCTATTCATGGGCGTATTATGTACCGGCGGCAGTACTCTTGTTTAAAATTTCTAATCAATACATGAATGTATGAAGTGACTGATTTCATTTTCTCAAACTTATACTGTCAGCCAACTTTAATTTTGTGTGCGAGAAATGTATGTGATTTTTACAAGCTTTACTTTTGTTGGTGAATTTGCTCCGAACCAATGATTTAGCTCGACATGGCTTAAAGACAAGTTGTATATGAAAGTTGAAGATAACGAAAAGTGATCAATCTCACAACTCCTATAAGCAATACAAAGTAGAGAGTTGGGAAAACACAGACCCCTGGATATACCAGATGTGGGATCAGGTGCCTAGGAAGAGTAAGCATCCCTTGACAACTGGTCACACCCGACGTAAGCCCTATATTTTGATCAGGTAAACAGAATTATCCGTAGTCAAAATCAGTGTGCATAGAACAGCTTAACAATCAGTATAAAGCATGTCAGACAGCATTTGAACCAATGAAAAGTTGTATTGGCAAACTAGAACGTTGTAACGACCTTAGAATTTGCGAAACCTGATTTTAAACAAGACATGTATGTTGTGTATGTTGGCCGACTTGTAAACATTGATCATCTTTGACACCTGTCCCAGTTGAGAATCACAAACATTACTCGTCACAAGAATGTTTAGAATAAGGATTGCCTTACAGTATCTGTTTTAACTATTTAAATAGATGATGTGATGTAATTGTTTCACCGTCTGTTTGTTGTTTTTGTATAACAGGAGTTGGTGCAGAATGCAGAAGATGCAGAAGCCAGTGCCTTTAAAGTCATGCTTTGTGAGAAGGATCATTTAGGTCCAGGAGATTTTCATCCCATGTACAGGAAAATTTTCGAAGTAAACAAAATTTTATCACTTAATCTAAAGAACTTCTAAACTAGTAAGCTTTGCTTATATTAAATTAACTTATAAAGCTTAATTGCCCTGTACAAATTTAGGGGTTAAAAAAGAATTATGAGGTAAGCTCTTATTTTGCCTTTAAAATGCTCAGTAAAGCTTTGTGAGGTTTATTTCCTATGGGAAACTAACTCTTAAATCATGGATGCGTCATCTGTCCATTGCTATGGACTAGTTTTATCAGTTAGAATAATTGTCCAGGACAAACTTAAGGTACCTTAAACAATATACAATTAATCTATTTTCATTTCTCTTTCACACATTAACCTGAAATTTGCTGTGTAGCTTAATTATGGATCAGTGGTCACTATATCATATTGCAATTTGATTCATTTAGATCTCTCTTGCAGGAATTTTGCCCCACAGTTTTCAAAGAAGGACCCTCTTATTTTCAGAGGGTTGGTATGGGTATTACAATGTGCATGTTGGGATGAATTTGGAAAATCAAATTCAATTTTTGAGAAAAATGCAGGTTGTTAAGCATGTCAGTTTTCAGGAAATACTGCAAAAAGAGCACATGATGTGTAAGGTGAAGATAACGAACAGTAATCAATCTCATAACTCTTATAAGCAATACCAAATAGATAGTTGGGCAACACGGACCCCTGGACACACCAGAGGTGGGATCAGGTGCCTAGGAGGAGTAAGCATCCCCTGTTGACCGGTCACACCCGCCGTGAGTCCTATATCCTGATCAAGTAAACGGAGTTATCCGCAGTCAAAATCAGTGTGCCAAGAACGGTTTAACAATCGGTATGAAACACGTCAGACAGCATTTGACCCAATGCGAGGTTGTACTGACGAACTAGATCGTTATAACGACCATAGAATTTGCGAAATGCTGACTTCAATAGAGACTGTTGAAACCCCTGTACCATCAACTTGTTTGTCAGTAGCTTACCTCGATTTAAAAACTGACTATACCCAGAACAAGCTCTTGCATATCGAATCAGTTGAGATATATAAACACCATATGCAGGTGATAATGGAACATTGCTACATAAATATGGGAAGTTGACGATGGAGAAGCTGAAATCATCCCGTTTGTCATACAGTTGAGTTCTCAGTTTGCCGTTAATGTCTAGCTCTTCTCACGGTTTTCAAGTGAGGATCCTCTTATGTATGAATATTGAAGATGTGCATGAAACAAAGATTGCATTTCTTGTAGGGGCCAGCCTTGTGTACATTTAATGACGGTGTCTTCTCGGAAAATGACTGGAAAGGCATAAAAAAGATTTATACCAGTGTGAAGGAGAAAGATGCCCTTAAAATTGGACGATTCGGTTTAGGATTCAAATCAGTATTTCATCTTACAGGTAATCTTCCCTCATCATAGTCTCTTACCGCAATGCAAACAATGTCACATAAACTTAAGGTAGAAGAGGATATCATTATAGGCAGATGATAGTTACCATTTAACTTGCACAGTGGCCCATGTGCATCTGCTGTCGTATTTCACATCACATCCAATTGATGTTTACAGATATGTTGTACTTTGATAGCATATATCTTTATATGTTTCTTAACATGTAAACTGCAAAGACGTTATTTGAGGCAAGGTTAACATTTGGTTAATTGTTCACTAGATACGCCTATCATAGTGAGTGGAGACCGATTGCTGGTCATCAACCCCACTAGGACCACAGAGAAAGTTTGTCACAATGTCACATTCAAAAAGCTGACCTCTGAAAAATACAAAGCGACTCTTTGGCCAGTACTAAAGAAAGTTTTCAAAATGGATGCAGGAGGATTTTTTGGATTTAACACATCTTCGGTGAAGAAGGAATATTATCCAAGTATGTATCAAACCAGTCGTTTTCTGTACCGGATTAGTGCTTCCTGTTACATGTACTATTCTAGGTCACCAGAGTCGGGTGATTTATTGCAGTCCGTCACCATCTGTTAAGTGCATCTTGATGATGAAAGAACTTTTCAAATTAGGTATAGAGCCTCTTTGGGGTGATCAAAACCTAAATTGTAAATTTCTTGACTTTCGTACTTTAGGTGCAATAGTGGCAAAGGAAAATTCCAAAATTTAACTGATTTTCAAAGTTTGTCACAATGTCACATTCAAAAAGCTGACCTCTGAAAAATACAAAGCGACTCTGTGGCCAGTAATAAAGAGAGTTTTCAAAATGGATGCAGGAGGGTTTTTTGGATTTGTCACATCTTCTGTGGAGGAGGAAAATTATCCAAGTATGTATCAAACCAGTCGTTTTCTGTACCGGATTAGTGCTTCCTGTTACATGAACTATTCTAGGTCACCAGAGTCGGGTGACTTATTGCAGTCCATCTGTTAATTGCACATTTTTATCTTGATTATGACAGAACTCTTGAAATTAGGTATAAGGCCTCTTTGGGATGATAGAAAGCTAAATCGTTAATTTCTCAACTTTCTTACTTTAGGGGTAATAGTGGCAAAGGAAAAGTTCCAAAATTTAACTTATTTTCAAAACTGAGATCTTCCTCTGTCTAGTGTTGTATATATGAAGGGAAAACTAAATGTATTCTACAGTCCCAGCATTGTTAGACAGAAAAATCTCCCATAGATAAAGTCGGATCTCGCACTGGTGATAATGTAAAACTTATACGGTACCAATTTTGATGCACCAGATGCGCATTTCGACAAATAATGCCTCTTCAGTGATGCTCAACCGAAATGTTTGAAATCCGAAATAACTATGAAGTTTTAGATCTAAATATAGCCAAAAACAGCGTGCCAAACAAGTGGAGCCAAATTCGTCCAAGGATAAGAGCTATGCATGAGGGAGATAATCCTTAATTTTGAAATGAATTTCTAAATTTTATAACAGCAATTAAATATACATCCGTATTTTCAAGCTAGTAACGAAGTACTTAGCTACTGGGCTGTAGAGACTCTCGGGGACTAACAGTCCACCAGCAGAGGCCTCGACCCAGGGGTCATATCAGAAATAAATTACTGTAAAGTTCTGGCAAGGTAATTCTTATGCTCTGAAGATCAAATGTTGATGGGCATATTGTTTTGTCCTGTTGGTCGTTCTTTCCACTTTAATCTTGCTCTTAACTGTTAAATTGTGAATGATAGGAATGTCAAATTTTATATATGCATTCCTTGTGACAAGACCTTTGTTTTTAATCATGTGGTCTTGACCATGAAGTTTGAGCTATTTTTAAGCAAAGTTAAGCTATGCAATATCTCCAGAAGTATTTTGTCTACAGATTCCTTTTGGCAAGACCTTTTACTTGTATCTTTATTGTCACAGGGAGCATACATAGTGATTCGCAAACACGACTGGGTGGTTTTTTCTTTCAGATACTCTGTTTTGGTTTCCCTTGCGACAAGAACCATCTTCACTTCTGGACAAGGTCTGTCCACCCTCCAAGATAAAGAGCCTAATGGAGTCCTTCAGGAAAGAAGCTGACACCATTCTCCTGTTTCTTCAGAACATTAACACAATCACCATCATGGAAAACAAGGACAGCATACTGTATGAAGTTACAATAGAAGGAGTAGGTGCATCCAAGCAAGAGTTTTCCAAATCCAGAACATTCATAAAGAATCAGTTGAAGAGCTTAAAAACTAAACCAGACCATTCCTTAAGCGTCGCTTACAATGCTCAGCTGACTACCAGCAATGTGAAAGAGGGACACCAAAAGACAGCAATGTTCAAAATAGTCAGCTTCTTTCAAGGCACAACTGAAATGTCACAACCTCTTAGGAAGCTGTTGGAGGAAGGCGACAATGATCCGTTTGTAGGGGTAGCTTACCCATTGCAGTTAGATGAATCGTTCAATGCACACGTTTTCTGTTTTCTACCTTTGCCTCTGCAGTCCAAAAGTTTGACCAATTTACCCATACATGTGAATGGGTTCCTTAACCTTGATCCAACAAGGGATCATGTCTTACAAGCCACAGCAGGGCAAGTTGGAAAGAGAGATGATAAAATCAAATGGAATGAGCTGTTGATCATGGAGGTAATGTCTCAGGCATATGTGAAGCTGTTTGTGGATCTCAAAAGGGAAGGTAGCCCCGCAGAAGTTATCTACCGTTGTTTGCCAGAGGTTAAAAACGTTGACTGTAAACTATGGAGGAAACTCCTTCCACCAGTTTTTGAGCATGTCCTCAAAATGGAAGTCTTTCAGACTGAAAGAGTAAAGAAAACATGGGTTAGTTTTGAAAATGCTGTATTTGATGTATTTGATAAGGAAGAAAGAGAAATAACCAAAGAAATAGAAGACCAAGTAATAGAACTGCTCAAAGACTATGATGAAAACATAGTCGTGTTGCCCAAGAATTTGAAAAGTTTAGTGGAGTCCTGGACTATGTACAGCTTTCTTCTTGAAGTTCATCCAAAAGTAATCAGTTCAAGGTATGTAGCTGACCTTTTACACAGAGATCCACAATATAAACTGAAGTCCAGAGAAAGCAAAATAATCCTGCTAGACTACTTTTTGAGATGTGCTGATCCTAAGGATTTCAGAGAACTGGAATTGTTGCCCTCAGATGATAAGACCCACTTTCTGTCTTTTGTATCCAAAGGACACTTATACTTGTGTTCCGATAAAAAGACAGCTGCATTGTTTCCAAAGCTGGAGAAACAGTTTTTGTCAGATTTGCCAAACGACATGTCAACCAGGCTTCTGAAAATTCCAAACAGTAAGTAGATTTACAAAAACACTACAATATGTTACTAAACTTAGTTGTTATCGGTTAAGATTATCAATTTCTTGTAAGGGGGGTGGGGGGCAAATGTGGCAATATCTAAATCTCATTCACAAGCTTGTACGAGTACTGCTGTTCTCAAAATTGTTGATTTCAAGTTAAAATCATTTTGGAAATGAAATAAAAGATATCATAATCAATCTAGAAACTAGCAATTTAAAACAAAACTGTTTGACTTGGACTAGACAACAAATCTAGCCACGCAGACTGAATAAGAAATGCTTCGAACAGAATTTTTCACTCATCAATATGTCACAAGCAGTAGACGTGCCACAAATTTAGACTTGGGTGATGTAGAATTAATTGATTGATTGAATGAATATTGTTTAACGTTCCTCTCAAGTATCTTTCATTCATATGGAGACGTCACCATTGCGAATGAAGGGCTGCAAAATTTAGACTTATACTCGGCGCTTACGGCCTTTGAGCAGGGAGGCATCTTTATCGTACCTCACCTGCTGTGACACGGGACATCGGTCTTTGCGGTCTCATTTAAAGGACCACCCCATTTAGTCGCCTTTTACGACAAGCAATAAATACTAAGGACCTATTCTAACCCGTAACAGAATTGGTGATATCGCAGGGGGGATGTTCGAACAGTTGCTGTGACCTAGGTTTTTACGGTCACAGCCTTGAGCACAATGAATAGGCCAACATTTGTGGCACTTCAAATATAGTTGGCTTGATATGAGTGAAAGATTCTTGAATGGGACGTAAAACAAACAAACAAAAAACAGTTACTGCCAAGAAACGAAGCGGTATTGATCGATGAAAATATAAGACACCGTGATTTTGATTTGAACGTATTTTATTTTCATACGGCGGGTGTGACCGGTCGACAGGGGATGCTTACTCCTCATAGGCACCTGTTCACACCTCTGGTGTGCCCAGGGGTCCATGTTTGCCCAACTATCTATTTTGTATTGCTTGTAGGAGTTATGAGATTGATCACTGTTCGTTATCTTCGCCTTTCATTGTATAAGCGCATATTTTCAAACGGTCTGAACACAATTCTCACCTGTTTTATAGCTTTGCCATGGGGTGTAGATATCTTACCTTAGGGCAATGAATTTCACAGTTTTGAGGAGGAAAAATTGTGAATTTCATTATTCATGTACATTTGTATATTGGGAACTGAGGAGGAGGGCTAAAACCTAACATATACACAATGTTTAAAATCTTTCAGTAGACAAACTGTTGAGTAAGGAGACATCTACCAAATTTGAAGGAATCTGATGTTCCGGATCTCTTGGTCAAAAGTTGAAAATGACATGGCATTTCTAAGAATCCTTTCCTTTACTACTGAATATACATAATGTATGGTGAACAAAGTTTATAGGAATAGCTTCTGCAAACAAGGTTTAGATGATCTATAGGAATCTACATGTCTATCCCCCACCCCCTCTTCCTACTGTGCATCTCGGCAACAATTTTGTTTTAAAAAGCTCATTCTTCATACAAAAGCGTCTTGCATGTATGACCATATAATTTGCAATGGTAGATTACAACATCTTTAGCATATTCCATTCTCCAGGTTTGAAAGATGGATTCATTGCACCGTCAACATGTTACAAATCCTATGTATATGCAAGGTTTTGGTGTGTGTTGTTCAAGAAACTACTAAGGGCATTTTGTTGTATTTTATAGATGTGGTGAAGGAGTGGACTCCTGAATATTTCTCACATCTGCTCAAAGAATCGATCAAACTTCAGGGAATCAAATCGGCCTCCATGCTCAATAGCCAAGACAGAAAAAAGGTGTCATTGTGGATTAAACGAGTATGGACATTTTTGTCAGAAAATGAAGAATTGATCCAACAGGTTGAAAACCTTCCGATTCTACTGGAGAAGGAAACTGGAAAAGAAATTATTCAAAGACTGCATGTCTTGAAAGGAAATTATATGCTAACAAAATCACAGAATTTGTCTCCACTTCCACATTCAGTGAGAACAATTTTGGAAACTTGTGGTATGATATTACTAGAAGAAGTTTTATTTGTCCAATATCCAACAGTTACAAAGTATATTGCACAGCCAACAGTCAAAGATGTTTGCAAAGTGTTGGAAAAAGCCTTAAGAAATGATGAGAGATGCATTGACAAGATTAATTCTCTACCAGAGGCAGTGAGAAAACAATTTGCTCAATTCATGGCAACTTGTGCCCCATGTGATATGACAAATTCCTTAACCGAATTTCTAAGGAGAGTGAAATTATTCCCAGTATCCTATTCACATGGAGCCACCCAAGACCTTTATGCAGTTAATGGTGTTAACGGAATAGCACCCAAAGGTTTGAAAAAATTTCCTGTCAAGTATTGCACTCTTCTGATCGATGGAAATTATCAGCATCTGTCTTTTGTTGAGAGTTTGGGTTGCCAGGAATATGAAGAAGAGAGGTTGATGGAGGAGACTTTGTGCAGAATACGTAGGAAAGAAGTTTATCAAGCAAGGGAAGTGGCCATGTTTATGAAATATTTCATGGATAGACTCAATGACTCTACCCCTAATGAGCAGTTAGAGATTGCATCTGCTATTCCCTTCATTAAGAATGGAAATAAAGAATTGAAACCTCCAAAGGATTTCTTTGATCCACTGAATGCTGAATTGTGTGAGCTTTTCCTAGGAGAGGAAAATATTCGTTTTCCAAATAAAACTGGAAAATTGCAAAGCATTGCTTCGAAACTACACAAACTGAAGATAAAATCCACTGCAGATGTCACCACAAAGGATTTATTAGAAACAATCACTTTTATAGAAGCAAAAGGTGCAAAACTAGATTCCTCTAAACTGAAGAAGAAGGCAAATGCTTGCTTAAACTTTGCTACGAATTTGCAGCAAGATTCAAAATTTGAAGATTTCATTAATAAAATAAGGCAACTGCATTGGATCCCAGTGATGAAAATGAGACCAATCAAATATCCAAAGCAGATGAAATGGAGAGGAGAGGAGAAAAAAGGACCATGCAAGCCCACCGAAGCTTGTTTTCAAGATCATAGTTCACTAGTTGGATCTGTGTTTTTCATATCTGACTGTGATGAAACTCAAAACCTGTTAGACAAATTACTACATCAACCAACCTCAGATTTGGTCATTCAACAATTGAAACATTTATCAGAGAGGTATAAACATTCAAAGAATACAATTGAATATGAGTTGATGCTGAAAGAGTTGTATGAGTATTTGGCCTCAAAGCCCATATGTACAGAAGATTTGAAATTTGAAGATGTTGTTCCAACCAAATCGTCATTAACAAGAAGTTCAAATATCTACCTTGAATTTCTGCCAAATACTCACCAAATATCGTTAGAGCCTTACATGTACCAGTTGAGTGAAAAATGGTTGGAGTCTGGAATGAGAATTTTTTTTATTTCTATTGGCTGCAAAGACAGATTGACATATGAAGATCTGATACTGGTTCAAGAAAAAATCAGTGCTTACCACAACACTAAAAATAGGTCATTAGAAAGCACCGAGATTGAAAGAGATTTGTCAATGATGGTTAACATTTTGGAGATTTTGAAAGAAATGCGAGATGAATTATCCCAAGAAGAACTTTCTCGTGTTTTATTTCCTATTCAGACAAAATCAAAGAAACTTATTCTAAAGCAATCTCTTGAATGCACTTATACAGATGATAATTCTCTAACAGATGAATTCTCAGAATTAGAAGAGGATGCAGAAAGAGAGGAAGACAAAGAACTTCAATTTGTTCATGAAAGGATTAGAAACTTCATTGCAGAGTGCCTTGGTGTTCCTTCCTTGACACGTAGAGTGATGGAAAGTGGTGGAATTGTTGATTTGGAGTTTGAGCAATGGGGACAAGAGGAACCACTCACAACAAGGATACGAAATCTTTTAGATGATTACACAGATGGCTTGTCTGTATATAAAGAAATGCTACAAAATGCTGATGATGCTGGAGCAAGCTGTATGAAAATACTATACGATGAGAGAAAAAATGAGCAAGCAAGAACGGGTTTGATCGATAAAGGTATGGAAGAGTGCCAAGGACCTGCCCTCTGGTTTTACAATGATGCCAAATTTGAAGACAAAGACTTTCAGAATATCATAAAACTTGGAGGTGGAACTAAAAAATCAGAAAAGACAAAAATTGGTAAATTTGGATTAGGATTTTGTTCCGTTTACAATGTGACGGATGTCCCCAGTATTGTCAGTGGAAAATACCTTGTTTTCTTTGACCCACGAACAATACATCTAGGGAAGGCTATCAAGGACAAATCAAAGCCAGGTCTTCGCATTCCTATATCAAAGGTGGTGAATAAGTTCCGAAAGCAGTTCATGCCTTACAATAAGATTTTCCAATGTGATCTTTCACCAGAGAGTCGTGGGGGAGAGTATGATGGTACTCTCTTTAGACTTCCTTTACGCACTGCTAAACAGGCTGCAGACGACCCAAATGGCATCTCAACAACGGAGTACAAACGGGGAGAGGTAGTGTCTATCATAAAGAAATTCATGGAATCAGCCGGCAATCTATTACTGTTTACCCAAAATGTGGGAAGAATAGAGCTACACTATCTGCAAAGTGATGATCCAGAAAAATGTGAACTGATATACTCGGTTGAAAGGAATATTGGACACGAACAATGTATGAACATTCTTGAAGAGGCCAAACAAAGGATAGATGAAGATATGGTTCAGACATTACAATTTGATATCGCAGTAGAAGTGAATGCCACTGGCATCAAAAGCCTACTAGGGAAAGATTTTGAAAATATGATGACTGGATCAACTTCCAACTGGATTGTGTCCTGGGCTGTTTCAGACACGGAGCTAGATATTCCAGGATGTCTTCCTGTAGCCAGTACAGCAATTCCTCTCTCTTTTTCACTCAATGGCAGTGGACAAGTACCCTATGGATTTTACAACACTGGACATGTATTCTGTTTCCTTCCCCTTCCACAAAAAAGTCAAACAGTAGTGCATCTCAATGGATGTTTTGCTGTAGAACATAGCAGAAAGAGAATTGTCTCTCCATCTCCAGATAACGTGTCAGAAGAACGTGCAGACTGGAATCATTCTCTGATGTCACACGAACTTAGCATGGCTTATGTAAATATGCTGGAAAATATCAAAGAATGTGCTCAGTTAGAAAACTATCTGTACTCCACAGCATGGCCAGTGTCCCTTGAAGGAAATGCTTTCAACCCACTTGTGTGCGGATTTTATGAAACCATTTCTCAAAATGATTCCAAAGTATTTTTTTCCAATGGGAATTTACTTCAGAAGTTTTCTCTCAAGGAATGTGTTTTTTTGGATGGTGATTTGCAAAATGATTCCGTGATTGGTGAAACTGCCTTCCAGTGCTTGCAGCAGTTCAATCCTTTCCAGAAACAAGTAATGTACATGGATTGTACAATACAAAAGGAGTTCGAGAATGCCAACTGTGAAAATGCCTTGCAGGCACAAATATGTTCTGAGAAAAGCTTTCACACACAGGTATTCCTTGTTAATCTTCAAAATGAGTTTTGGAATTCTGAGATCCGAAAAGAAGTTCGTAGAAATCTTCTGAAGCGCATCCTTAGAAACAAAGGTCTTTTAGAGGTTCGAGAAAAAATGAAAGATATTGAATGTATTCCAACAAAGCCCGATGGATTACTGCGAAGACCTTCAGATTTAATCAATCCATACTCTAGAATCATTAGCGACATGTTCTGCGACTCTGATAATAGATTTCCTGATGATGAATTCATGTCACCAGATGTCATGGAATCTCTAATGTCTCTTGGGATGAATACAGATCATTTGCCTGATGCATTATTGCTTGAAAGAATACGAAATGTAAATATGTGTGCTCAGATTGATTGTGACTTGGCAAAGAACAGATTTAGAGCTGTAATGAGATACATGACACATTGCAGTGTATCTCCATATGTGTTAAAAGAAATACAATGGATTCCATTTCTTCCCATAATGGTAAAGCCAAAGAACTGGCCATGCAAGTGGTTTTCAACCAGAGAGTTTCATTTTGCAGCTCCTAATGACTTGTTCAGGATGGATTGCAAGTTCCTGATAGGAAGTGTTCAAAAAATTCTGGATGAAACCATTGTAACTGAATCGGGAAATGGATTCCTGAAAAAACTTTTCATTAAGAGCGTGACTGACGTGAAGAATGATCTTGTTATTGGCCAGCTTCAAGCTATTTCAGAATTACGAAACAGGGTCACAATTTCTCTTGAAGAATCTACCAATACTGAGAGGATATGTGATGCAGTATATGATTATCTAAACAGGACACCACAATATGATTTGAAATGCTTTCAGGATTTACCTTGTATTTGGTTATCAGCATCTTTCACATTGGTGAAACCATGTTGCTCATCACTCTGCAGTTCAGATGATGCCCCGCCCTACGTTTACAAAGTTGATCCCAAGTGGTCCAGGTACAAATCTTTCCTACTGAATGTGGGTGTTCATCAGCATGTAGAACCAGAGTTCATATTGGAAATTTTGAGAAGCATTGAGATGAAAGAGGGGGAAATTGTGGACAATTTGGATGCTGTTGTCAGACTGTACAATTTGCTATCTAACAGTAAGTGTGTGAAAGGTTTTCCACAGCTTCTACCAGACCAAGATGGTATAATGAGAAAGCCCTGTGATATGTGTTTTGAGGATGGAAATGAAAAGATTACAAATGCAGATAGACTGGTTTTCACTCATGCAGATCTAAAAGTCAAAACATGCAAGAAATTCAAAGTGCATTCCAAAAGTGCAAAGTTTATTCGAAGATTCTCAACAGGTGTTCCCTTTGGACAAAAAGAAAAACTTGTTACAAGAGTTAGAAACATTTTGGAGGACTACCCATGTGATATTTCAATACTGAATGAACTAGTCCAAAATGCTGATGACGCAAAAGCAACAGAAATACATTTTGTGTATGACCGACAATCTCATTCTACAAAGGGACTTTTTGACGAATCCATGAAGGGTATTCAGGGACCGGCACTTGTTGTATTTAATGACTCATGTTTCTCTGAGAAAGATATTGAAGGAATATCAAATTTAGGGGAGGGCAGTAAATCTACTGATCCAAACCAAACGGGTCAGTTTGGGATCGGGTTTAATGCTGTTTACCACATCACCGATGTTCCATCTTTCTTGACCAAAGGAGAGCAAACTCCAAATGGTGGAACCTTGATTATGTTTGACCCACATTGCAGATACATACCTGATGCAACTCAAGAGAGTCCAGGAATGAAAGTTGATGATCTTGATTGTGTCAAAGAGAAATACACAGGTACTTACAACACCTATCTCCAGGAAATTCTCCCAGCTTCTACAGGAACTTGGTTCCGTTTCCCCCTCCGAACGAAAGAAATGGCAGAAAAATCAGAAATTAGAAAAAATGGGGAAATTAATGAAAAGATCATGAAAGACATTTTAATGAAATTTCAAGAAGAAATGTCCAGATCTCTTTTATTCTTGAATAATGTACATAGCATAAAATTGTCAGAAATTAATGAAGAAGGGAAGATGTCAACTTGGTGTGAAGTAACCACTGAATTTCTTGAAGATTCAGAATCAAATGAGATGAGATTGTTTCAGTTAAAGTGTGATCGTGAGTTGCTATCATTGAAGAAAGGAGAGATGGTAGTTGGGGGGCGTCCTGGATTTAGTTGTAATTATCGCATTGCTTTGAACGGTGAAGTTTGTGAACAGCAATGGCATGAAATCTGGGCGATTTCAAGAGTATTCGGGACAATGACAGCAGTGGCGGTACCAGATTTGTTGAGGAGTGGTTACAGGACGGAGAGAGTGAACCTTTCACCAAGAGCTGGAATTGCAGCTTGTCTACAATCAAATTTTCCTTTTGCAGAGCAAGACGATAATTTTGTTGACTTTAGCACGAGTTCGCCGTTAATTTCTCATGAAGATTGTCATTTTATGGAGCAAGACAGTGATTCTGTTGACTCTCACATCAGTTCACCGTTAACTTCTAAGACATCCAGGGCATTTTGCTTCTTGCCATTACCTGGACCAACTGGGCTCCCAGTCCATATAAACGGTCACTTTGCTCTGAATTCGAGCAGAACACATATCTGGAGAGATGACCAAAAAGAACACACTTTAAAGGGTTCATGGAATGAATTGATATTGAGTGATGTTTTGCCATTTGCATACATAACCTCCATGCAGTTCCACAAGCAGATCTTGTTTACAGATTCTCTGGGTATTCATGCAGAAAATATTGAAAAGTACAACAGATATTTCCCAATCATTGACCAGATAAAAGATGATATATGGAAAACAGTTGTAGAGGTATTTTACAACAGAGTTCTGTCTCATGAAATTGCCTTGTTTCCAGTATTGCTTGATGAAGAAACGATCACATCAATGAGGAAAACGGACTTCATTCTTGCAAAAGCGGCCATGATCCAAGACCGGAAAAATTCCGTGGTTGCATTTGTACCTTTGAAAAGCAATGAGCAGGAGTTCCCTGCATACTTTAATGAAATAGAAACGACCTTTGATATGAATCAACATATTTCAGAAAAAGAAAGGTTCTCCAAGATCAATCAGATACTTCATGCTTCTAAGATAGAAATGACTGCAGAAATCACAAAACTTCTTAAGATGCTCGGTCTTAAACTTGTGGATTCAACATCTGAAATATTCAAGAGTATTCAAATATCTTTAAATGGTGAGTTTATTCCAAAAGCTGTAGATGTTCATGATGTGATGCAGTTTTTACGATCATGGAAGACAACGCATGTCGATAAGTGCAGAATTGAATCTGTAGATGTAGAAATTGGAACATCACTGTTGATCGATGTGACAAAGGTGATGTCATTGTTGTCTTATTTCTTTCAAACTGGTGGACACATCAAACAACTTGAGGGAATTCCATTATGTGTCTTGGAAAATGAGAAATTGACATGTTTTTCTAGATTATGTCCAAAAATAGTGTCCGAATTTTGTCATCTTCTGAAGAAGTCTAGTGAGTATTTCGTGCATAAAGAGTTGGTTCCAATTTTTAAAGAAAGAGATCAAACTAGCCCATGTGTGAAGAATTTGACTATAGCACAGTTTGCAGAGTTATTGGAACAGAATATTTCGATCATCTACAGGAGTAAGAACCCTGTGAAGTGGAATAACTCTGACGTAGAAGAAAAATGGATTCAGGAAGTATGGCAGTTTCTTTCATCAACAGACAGAACAGAGATGAGAGCAAATGAGTGCACCAAATATCTCTCAGATTGGTGTCTTGTTCCTGTTCAAACCAGATCAGGGCAAGCTTATTTATATCCCTTGTGCTTATCCTATGCTGTTTTCAGTACTGCCTCTGAATGGGATGATAAAACAATATTAAACATGTTATCCAGTATGCAATTTCCAAGATTAGTGAAGCAGAAGTCTTACAATAGTAAGGTTCTTCTGAATGATTTGTGTGCCTCGGAGTTGACACCACATAACTTACTGAGGATGTTTCAGTATCACAAAGAGATGTATCGTGAAAGCATATCCACCATGACTGCTGCTAAAGTGTTGCAATTTTTGCTGGCCAAACTACACACTGCTGTGAAAAGCAAAGATCGAAGAACTCTACAAATTTTTCGAGACACATGCCTCTTTGAAACTCTAGATGGCCTTGTCACAGATTTGCCAGAGAATAAGAAAATAATCTGCTTTAAAGATAATGAAGATATACCATTGAAAAATCTTGATTCAGTGTGTCAGCGCTTAGAAATTGAGATGCTCAAGAGGAAAGACTTGCTGGAAGATTTTGATGTCGATTTCATGACACTGGAAGACTTTTATGTTGATATTTTCTTGAAGCAGGCAGGTTGTTTGGAGAATTTCATCATCACGACTCACATGCAATACATTAGAGATGCAAAGTTATATTTGTGTGGTCGCTCACAAGAGATGAAGAATTTGTTGTCGGGTATAGCATGGATTAAAAATGAAGAAACTGGAGAACTTCAAAGAGTTTGTGACTTTTACTCACCGTATGTAAGGGTTTGTAATCTTTTATGTTCAAAAAAAGATTTATTGCCCTCAGAATTCCATGATAACAAGTGGAGGTGTTTCATGGAATTCTCCGGAATCAAGACAGAGGTACCATTTGATCTGTTGCTGAAGTTTGGTAAGCAGATTGAGAGCTCAAGTAATGTAGACGAATATGTTGCAGAGAAATCTCAAGTCCTTGTTGATTACATTTTACAACACAAGAAAATGAAAGATATGGGATTTCCTGACTTTATGCGGAAGTTCAGAAAAATTAAATGTGTGGTTCCATTCCAAGTATTACCAGAATATACAAGCATACTTCCTCAACATGAACATTGTGGACTTGTTTGTTTTGAAGGATCAGTGGCGTCCCGAGGTTGGGAAATCATGTGGTCACGGTGCGACATTGTTCCAGAGAAAACCATTAAAAATGTGGACAGAGATATCCTGGGGATTAAGTCTGTACCGGATGTCAGTGATGTGATAAATCACATTCACACTCTTTGTCGAGAATTGAGAACAAGACAATGCTCAGTGGAGTTTTCAAAGGTGTTGATGGAGCAAATTTATAGTAAATTAGATGAATTATTGTCTACTTCATGTAATAGTAGACTCGTCACTGAAGAGCTAAAACGAGGACTGACAGAGACACCTTTCATTTATGATAAAGCTACAGACAAATTCCTTCATCCATACGAGGTTGTGCTACGTCTCGATACGGGAAAGTGTATAGACAGTTACCTCTACAGAGGTCCGGAAGAATGGGGCAATTTTTACGAAATGTTCAGACAGATAGGTGTGGAGGATCAGCCAGGATTTTATCACTACTTACGGTTATTTCATTCACTGCGTAGTAAAACATCTTCAAATACTATGACACCGGATGAATTAGGTATTGCTAGAAATGCCATAAAGGGGTTAGTAGCGTCTCTTCAGCCTGAAAGTCTGTCAGGTCTTCAGCTTCCACAGATAGTTGATTTATATCTGCCTTCAAAAAGCAACAAACTGATCTTGTCAACTGAACTTGTTTTGTGTGATCGAGTATCTTTTGAAAGAAGAATTCCAGCTGAGTTTCCAATAGATTATGTAAAGACAAACTCAAAAGAGACCATGGAATTGTTAAAGACACTAGATCACCAATTCAGACCAAAATTGATGTCACAGCTTTTTTACGAGGAGTCCCTTATAGGGCCTGAATGTGAGGATAATGGAATGTTGTATAACCTGAGAAGGGTGTTTCAGTCAGAGACGTTTTTGAATGGAATTCTTGGTTATATTCAGAAGAAGAAGTCTTCAAGCATCACAGAGACACAGAAGTCGAGAATTAAGCATGCTTTTCAAGATGCAAGGTTCAAAACAGTTTCTACACTTCAAACAATTTTGAATTACAATGGTACTCGGGTTGATTCAACTATTGAAGACAAGTTTATATACTATTCAAAATCTGAAGGAAAAATGATGATTTATTTGAGAAATGATCCCTCTCTGACTTCATTTGAAAAGTGTTTCAAGGTATGGAAAAACAAGCTATGTCAAGTTTTGTGTCTATGCTCTGAGTGGTTGCTGTCAAGAGAGGAGGATGATTTGATTCAGGGACTTCTTCAAACCGAGTCTGATTCCGACATTTTGGATATTCTTGCAAAACATGAAGTCAAGTTACTATCAGGAACTTGGTCACAACTTGGTTTACACATTCCCTTAGACCAGCATGATTTGATTGACAATGGATTTTGTGACTTTATGGAAGAAGAGATTGTGGCATATGAAAGACTTGATCCAGTAGCAGACCACAACAGTGATGACAATATAAGGGTGGTGGACTCTGAGTTTATTTATGTACGTGTGATGAAGAAAGAAGATGACTCATCAGAGGAGTTCCCCATGTATACAGTGTTTGATGGCAGCCAGGATATATCAGTACGTTCAATTAAACTATATAGAATTATTCGCAAGACTGAAGAACAGTCAGCAGACCTGGTACCTTTTAGCACTCAGCGGATTCGAAGTGAGGGTACGGACAAAGAAAGAATTTTTGCAGATATCAGAAGAATGTTAATTGCTGCATGGAAATTACCAAGGTCAGACAGAAGGAAAGTCATCAAACGACTATTTTTGCAATGGCATCCAGATAAAAATCCAGAAAATCCTAATGTGGCAAAGGATGTAACTCAGTTTATCCTGGATATAATTGGAAAATTGCAACGAGGAGAGATTGGAATAGAAAATTACTCATCAGGATACAGTACTGGACATCGATCTTCCTATCACTATGGTACATCATCAAATGAGTGGTACACTTTCCAAGAAACAGTTAACAAATGTAGCAGCCGAAGACAGCAAAATAGAAGAAAGTATTATTACACATGCTCTGGAGGTAGTGAATACAGCCATTTTGGTTATCATGAATATCAATATTATGACAGATGCTCTGGAGGTAGTTATTACAGGCCACCAAATCCACAACCAGCTGTTGCTCTGCAGTGGTTGAGGCAGTCTAAGTACGACTGTATTGCAGCTCGTCAACAACTGCAGGCCTGTATAGCGTCACTAAACGGTGGGGATGCAGTGAAAACATGGAACTGGATATGCTACAAATCTCATCAGGTACTTTTATTGCATCAGTTTCTTCTATTTTGTTCCAGAAGGGATTAATTGTTGCTAGATGAGATCTACTTCACTCGAGCTTATTTCATAGCAATTTTCCCTCTTCTTCAGTTGAATTGTTCTGTGGGATCCGGGTTAGAATAAATCATCAGTACCCCTTACTTGTCATACGAGGTCACTAAATGGGCCCTTCCTTCGGATGAGACCGCAATCACCGAGATCCCATGTCACAGCAGGTGTGACACGATAAAGATCACCCCCTGCTCAAAGGCTGTAAGCACCGAGCATAGGCTTGAAATTTTCAGCCCTAAACCGGAAATAGTGACGTCCCGATATGAGTGAAAATTCTCGAATGGGACATTAAACAATATACAATCAATCAATTTTCAGTTGAATTGATGTTAAGAAAGAATTTGATATATAGTATTCAGCTTTCCTTACTGCTGAAAGGGGTTTCTATGCTTTGAGTCAAGTAAATTTTTTCTCCATTTGAATGCTGATTCTTGACACATTATCTTAACTGAATTTCAGTTTACAGGTCAAAATTATGTTGTTGTAGTCTATGAAAAATAGTATTGGTAAAGGATGCAATGAGGTTTAATAACAATGACATAATTTCTTCATTTCAGTCGTGTGAGAAGGCATTTAAAGCTTTGTTGTATGGTGAGGATGCCAATATTGCCTCCAGACACCAGACCACCCATGATTTGTCGTCCTTGACATCGGCTTCATCCTCTTCAGGATCCGTTCAGGCCTTGGTGAATCAGTTTTCCAACAGCGTCACCAATCTTCACACAACAATGAGATACCCCACCGATGGACATATACCCGGGGACCAGTTCACCCGTCAGCAGGCGGAGGCAGCTGTAGAAATTGCAGAGAGAGTGATTGAGGAATGTGAAAACTGTTTGGGATTTTGACCTCTTTGATTATAAGTGTCATTATACTTGTACGACATGGCTGGTGGACCTATGGTCATAGTGTTCACAACCAATGGGAAAACCTAATTTTTTGTACTATAAACACTATTGTTATTTTAACTTTTATTGCAGTAGATACCAACAACTGAAATAGACTGTGTGAGGGAACAGTACTATTATATAACGTTATTGAATCCATGTCAATAGACTGTGAGGGAACAGTACTATTATATAAAGTTATTGAATCCATGTCAATAGACTGTGTGGGAATATTACTGTTATATAATGTTACTGAATCCATGTCAATAGACTGTGAAGGAACAGTACTATTATATAACGTTACTGAATCCATGTCTTGGGTCTTTTGATATAATGTCATTAAGGCTTGATACACTAACCTAAGATATTTATTGGTAATAAGCCCATGTCGGACATTTCGTTCTTTTTGCGGAGTAATGACATGACCATTATAAATGTAGAAGATCTGCATGTGCTCGTTTTAGAGGAAAAAAGTTTCTCTTAATTTAAATTCTCTTAAACATTCGAGTTGAGGTAAAAGATTCCAAGGGGATTTAAATACAGTACAATATTATTAGATGACATTCAAACAATCATCAGAGTAATAACCAAAATTACAATTCTGTAACAATGACAGATCATTATATTTGGAAACATTGCAGTGTATCGAAACTCCGTACCTGATCAGGATATGGGGCTCACGGCGGGTGTGACCGGTCAACAGGGGATGCTTACTCCTCCTAGACACCTGATCCCACCTCTGGTGTGTCCAGGGGTCCGTGTTTGCCCAACTATCTATTTTGTATTGCTTGTAGGAGTTATGAGATTGATCACTGTTCGTTATCTTCACCTTGCATTAAACACATTTTTACTAACATAATTCGTATTTTTGGGGCGATTTTTGATAACCAATTGTAAAATAGTAAGTTGTAATGTTTTACATAATATTCTTTAGATTAACACAGGAAGTGATGTGGTTTGTGCACCTATGTTCTAGATTTAGTAGATAACAGTGTTTGTACATCCTTCTAACATCTGTAGGTATATTGAGGTTCAGTGTAGTTAATTTTCATCTTAACTGTGTATAGGAATTTGTATACATTTACATATATTATTATTCTGGGATACATGATAATAATCATAATGAATAAATGAAATGATAAATAAAATCATAATAACAATAATGAATAATAAATAAAATAATAATAATGATAGATAAAATTTATATAGCTCCTACATGTAGAGTTTGTCACTGTGTTTTAGCTCACCTGAACTTTTGGCTTGTGTTAGAGTTTTTTCTGATCTAGTCTGAAGTCTGTTATGTGTAAACTCTGGTTATTTACGTTTATTGAAATGGATAACCATACCCCCTCCTTTCAAAAGGCAAAAGAAAGAAGTATAAAATTAAAGTGGAAAAAATCATCAGTGGACAAGGTTCACCTTCAACTTAAATGAAAGCTGAATTCCTCAGATTCGGAATCTTTTAAGGAGGAGGGTTGTAAAAGTTAACCAGGGGTGGGGAGATGTAGCCTCCCTCTGTATCTGCCACTGGACTGTTAAAGTTAACAGGGGTTGAGAGATGTAGCCTTCCTCTGTATCTGCCACTGGATAACGTTAACCAGGGGTGGGGAGATGTAGAGTCCTCTGTGTCTGCCACTGGACTGTTAAAGTTAACGGGGGGATGTAGCCTCCCTCTGTATTTGCCACTGGATAACGTTAACCAGGGGTTGGGAAATGTAGAGTCCTCTGTGTCTGCCACTGGACTGATAAAATTAACCAGGGGTGGGGAGATATAGCCTCCTCTTTATCTGCCCCATGACTATATCGTACATTCAGAGCATGACGTGGTCCAGAATGTGATTACAATAAGGATTTTACACAATAATTAGTTAATATAAGCATTCTCTTCAAAACATGGAGGAACATTTTGTCAATGTTGCAAACAGTTTATTTGAAAAATTTGACAGTGGCCGGTACAGGTTGGGGTTGGCAGTTTTAATTTAATTTTTCTGTACACGGATATGAAATCCAATGCTCAGGTGAGCGATGTGGAATGTAGGACTCTTTCTCTACAGACTTGCTGTTATTCTGTCTTTTTATGTCATGATAAAAGTGAGAAACATTGGTGAATTTTCTCGTTCTTATTAATACTTTGGGATTTTCAGTTTAATTAGGAATTGACGTCCGGGAGGATATTGTCCAAAGAGGATGAAGTGTTGAGTTACCCAATGGACAGGGTAAAAGGAGAGGGAGGATCATCCCATTTCTACCTTCCAAAAGTATCGCTAAATATCAGTGTCACATTAATCTGATGTTCACTCACCCAGTATTTCCTGTCTAAATATATCGGTACTATTGCACCAAACTCTTTCATTACAAACTCAATGTACAACTGAACGTCTAGATATAGACCGTCCTATAACAAATCCTCCTTTAAGACGTCTTCATATCAGTGAAAAATTCTCGAGACTTTAAACAAGATATAATGAATCCTTCAAGTTCATCAGTTTTAGTCCAGGCAGTCAGACATTGTTATACAAATATATGTTGAAAATTACGATCTGATATTGCTTATTTTGAAAGGTGGGAAATCTAGAGCCCCGATCTCTGACTGGCGACAGACCTCTGTCAAATATAATGCCAGACGCAGAGCTTGAAGAACTTGACTCAGTCAGAATGAATATAAAGTGTGGGAGGAATATCAAAATATTGAATTAGACACGATAAAACAAAAACGTATACCAACTATCCTTCTGTATTTAGTAAACCAGAAGTTATCACAGTAGGGTTACATGAGGATTCTGGCTGACATAGCTTGTCTTTGTAAGGTTCAACATTACAACAGTATTTTAAACGACTTTGGTTTAATTCCAAATTGGTAGTCTACTTTGCTCCCACGTTTCCTTTCAAATGACTAAATGTTTCAAAATCTCGATACATTTAATATCCCAGACAATGTGAGGAGTGAAATTGAGGTGCTGTATCTTTACTGGAACTTGCGAAGCCAGTAAATCTTCCACCAAGCCCACATTCTTACTTCTCAAGAAACTGCTGTGAAATCAGAAACCTCTGATGTATTGTTATACAACATATGGGAGAAGTGTAAATCAAATGTGGATTCTCAAAAATCTGCAGAACGTTTAGTAAATTTGAAATCACAAAACTTCTCCAAAATCAACAGCAGCAAAACGATCGAGTTTTCGACACTTTAAATCAGCATTCCTCATGATCAATAAAATATAAAGCATAGACAGCTGCTTCTTCTGAATAAAAACAACACATTTTGTGATCCAAAAATACTTTGTTGAATACGTACTCGTATTCTTAAGTTGATATTAGAAAGATGTTGAAGGTGTGTATGTAGTTTTTTGTGATCAGGTCTTCCATCAGTCTGTTGGTATTCCCAGGAGCACGAATTGTGTTCCTTTATTAGCCAACATGTTTGCATTCTAATGAGGTAAAGAAGATGGGTGAACTTTGCGAACAATAAGCCTATTCATGATTGGGCAACGGTCGCGAATCGGGAGTTTAAAATCCGCATTGATGGTAACGTATTTACAATAGATACAGTACCGTACTAAAACGCTGTCCAAGATATTTAGAATTTTCAAAAAAACAAATGTATAGATTATACTTCGAAGAAGGATATTTAATGAAAATCATCATCAGAATTTGTTTCGCGGGCAGCATTATGTATTATCAGACCTTAAGCGGATTTTAACACGCACACATAATTATACTGATGCTTGGAGTACCTAAGGTACCAAGTGACGCTGCATATATGCTCACAACATCCAACAGTACGTGCTCCGCATATCCAATGACATTAACTGATGTGAATGAGAAACCTCACATGTTCTTCAGTCAAAAGCTTCTGCATGAGAAGAAAACATCTCTTGTGGCATTCAACTCGATATTTGCAATCTACTCCGGGTATTTATCGGTCGCGAGAACTCAATGGTAGAGCGTTCGTTTCATAACTAAAGGTCATGAGTTCAAGCACCGCTCGTGTAATGGACCCCGTCAAACCTAAGACGTATACACATGCAGTAATTGTTCTTTCGCCAAACACTCGACAATCGCTGGTCTTTTGGATATGACCTTAACAAAGGAGATCGCAGCAAGCTTTGGCACGTTAATGAACCCTCGCTGCTACGGCTGAGCGCGAAGCCTAGGTGTAAATTTGTGGTACTTCACACACAGTCGATACGAGGGGATATTTGTGGTACTTCACACACAGTCGATACGAGGGGATATTTGTGGTACTTCACCCACAGTCGATACGAGGGAATATTTGTGGTACTTCACCCACAGTCGATACGAGGGGATATTTCTCGACTGGACGTCACACAACCAACCAACTACATATATTGGAATTCAGGGCACTGACCTGAATTGTTCATCATATCTAAAGTTCAGGGCACTGACCTGAATTGTTCATCATATCTAAAGTTCAATATAACAAATGCTAACACCTGTGGGTTAAAATAGGTCCTCAGTACTCTTTGCTTGTTGTAAAAGGCGACTAAATGGGGCGGTCCTTCAGATGAGACCGCAAAAACTGCGGACCTGTATCGAGGGCAGTTGTCGGACGATAAAGATCACTCCCTACTCTAAAGTCTCAATATACCTGGCGAATTGCCAATACGAAGCTAAAGTGACCAGGGTTAAAATGTAAATATGTTAAATGAGTATTTTATAGAATTTAAATAGTTTCATTGTAGTTGATATCTGTATTAATATAGGGAGGTGACCATTCTACATTGATCTGGTGCCTTTTAATGGGATTCGAAACTGTGACTGTGAGATGTAGGAGAGTTTGACTTGTAGATGGGTACTTCTACTTTCACTTTAAACGGTAAGTTGAAAACAGCATGATACATCTTTGATGCAAAATATCTCGAAAAGGAATCAAGGACCCTATTGCAAATTTGGCCTTGTTGGAAATGTTAGGATTTTTGCTAAAAGTTGAAACCTGTCATTATACTGTGAAAATTTTTTGAGGGGAATCACGAGGGTTTGAAAATGGGTCGATTATCATCATTTTTGGTGACATTTTACTCTCAGGATGACAGGTGCTTGAGTGTATTTCAACCCATTACCAGGCTAGCAGCAGGTGTCATCATGGACCTTCAAAATCTTTCATATGTGTACTTTCAAGATGCATATACATTATGTGAAAAAATTGGTTGCCATGGTGACAAAATATGAAATTTAAAAAATGGCCTCATGGAGGCGAATTTTCCTCCATTTTTTGGTAGTTTGAGACCTAAGGCCGTGAGCGACAACATGGGCAGCCCTTTACCGGCAATGATGACGTCTCCATATGAGTGATCATATCGATATCAAGAATTATTTTGTTTAAGGAGGCATGGACACAGTTTGAGCTGAAATTTTTATAAAATTTTATTTTTCCATTTTTATTGTTTAAAATGCTTAATTGAAGTATTTCTAAGCGTGAACCAAAATTTGAATATCAGTTGTTGAGTTACAAGTGCGATGCAGCACTTACAATTCCTTGTTATGTAAATAAGGCTCGTGCCATGTTTTTGTTTACACTTTAAATTGCTCAATAGAAAATAAATTGAGATGTACCAAACACTAGAAACTGTTTAACTGTGTTCAGAATTAACTTGTAATTTGAAAAAAAAATTGCTTTTAACGAAACTTACTAGTATATTTAACCTATGTTAACAAGCACATGGCATAAGCCTTGTTTACATAACAAAGCATTTTGAGCTATGTGTATCCCATGTACCTCGACAAATGATATTCAAAATTTTGCTGACCATTACAAATACCTTATTGAAGCATTCTATACATTAGATATGGAAAAATAAAATTTGTAAATGTTCATCTCAAATCGTGTCTATGCCCCTTTAAAGCTGACATGAATTAATAAATAAAGTGGAATTTTCGGTGTCCGCCATATTTCTCTGTTGAACATATTAGATGGGTGTTCTGTTGTTATACGTATCAGGATTTGAATGGTATAGAAGGGGACGAGTTTTGCTACGCTTCACTCTACATCAGTGTTTTCGATTTACCTGTGCGGGTAGCTTCGACAGGTAACACGTACATCTCCGATGCTAATTTAAGGTATAGGACATCAAAAACAAATGAAATCACGTTTTGGAACACCATGCAGTGCTCAAAATTAGAATAAAAATATCGAACACTAGTAAATGATACTAAAAGCTTTCGATAAATAAAATTAGAATGACTTTTCTTTACATGTATGTACGTACAGTTGCAGTAAAGTCGTTTCGGCCTTTTTTCGAGTGGGGTCTGTCAGCTAACATCCCAGACTATACTCGTCAATGCTGGTACCGGACATCCATGACTGTACCTGCACACTATTGTTCGGAATGTCAGAGCAAGATTTTCCGGATTGTTCAACGTAGTAAATATGTATGACAAACTGTATGGATACATACCCCCGTGAATAATTTTGAAATTTGATTTGATTTCTACGCATAAATCGCCAGTATGGAATGCCATTATCGCCAAAAAGTAACATTGATCAAGGTAGTACAAAGCTGCCGTGTATAAATTTACTGTACTGTATAGAGCGGGATTGGAACATCCACCCTTTCCCCGGGAAAAATGTGGTTCTGGACATATTCCTTGGTTGTTCACTATGTTCTATGAATATAATATACTTTTCAATGCAATTTTGATACTTGGGACTCAGGATGTAGAAATTTCATAAAGGAGGGGGTGGGGGTGGGGGGGGGCAGATAAATTGTTAAATCGAAAAGCTTGTTTTTACAGCTATAAATTTCTGCATGTAACTGTTAATGAAATTCAAAAACGCAATCTTCAAACAATGAATTTGAACAAGTATTACTCTACATGTGTGGGTGTGAATGGGTGTTGAAAGCAAAGAAAAAAAATTAACAATTCTACTTGAATCTCATGTTTTCAAAAGAAAGATTGAACTAAAAACAGTTTTACAAATTCACGTCCCATGCATATGAACTACTCGCAGACGTCGGGAGGACTTGGTAGTATAGGTCATCAAAACTGACTAAACGAATCATGTATGCAGTATCAACACTAAACAAACAGACCATCACCTGCACTCTTTTATTCAATTTGTCTGGACTAAATTTAAAGTACAGAGGTGAGTCGAAGTAAACCAGGAACGGGATCCGGATATCATTAAATATCATGATGGCACGACTTCTAATGAGTTTGTGCGCAGATTTGGACAAGTCATGACCAGTGAAAGTACCGTATTTCCACTTGTGGCTGTGTCATTATGATAAGGTGGTTCCCCCAGGAAATCTGGAAGAAAGTGACTTCTTTCCAAATATCAACAGACCAACATAAAAAAAAAACGATACTAAGGAGGATACAAGAAAACATGATATTAAAAAATATTAACAAAAGCAACTCAAAAGTGGCAATTTATTTACTCACCGACAGTAACTTATAGATCTATATATCTTTTTCAGCAATGGACAGTGGTAATAAAATTAAGAAAAAGCTATCAATGAATATTTATGAATTGATTAAACTGTAATTTGACAGAATTTATTACAGACAAATTATCCCTACAAGCTGCTGCACGCAGCCAGTGTTGATAATTGAACCCAAGAGACCAGTTAAAGTATTTCTCATTGCCCTTTATCTAATTAGCATGTTTCTTCATCGTATTTACTTTCATTTGTTTATTTTGTTTATTATTAAGTCCTATATATTTCACAAGCCATAAAACCAAGACATGTTAAATGTGTTAGAATCACAAGGCAAATGAAATAACTGCTAATATCAGCATCTTAAATGAACCATATTTAAAATGGACATTCGTGAATACATAAAGATAATTAGTTTTTTAAATCCTATTGAATGAAATGGTTTTTTTTTCAATTATCAACTTTAAGGCGCTGCTAGTTGCTTTCAGATAATTCTATTCATTAATCACTGTCTTACTTGACAGAATACATTACAGACAAGTTAACCCTTCAGGCTGCTGCATCAAATGTTGACTCCGAGTCCCTAGAGACCCATCATCATTTCCTTTCAGTATCTTTGAAGTTTGTTTACCAAATTGCTATATTTCTATATTGTATTTATATATTGTTCTGCATTTTTTTTTTAAAATTCACTCTTTAAAGGGAGATTTAATATGGTAAGTTAATCCATTCAAAATAGATTAAAATCATAAAAACATTGATTGTATTTCATCATCATATTTTGCAATATCATTTTGCAAAGTAATGATAATGAGCCTCTCGCGGTGAAATAAAAATGCATCAGCATGTCTTGTAAACATGTTCGAAGATTGACAATGTCTTTGATGTCGCAAAGTGTGCCTGCGATTCTTAGCCCAGCTGCATCACCAAGACTAGTCTTCGCTGTTTGGCAATTTCTTGAGGTAAGTATCATTTTCATTCTCACTCTTTAATAATTTTTCTTTATAATATGTAGAAGACAAGCACAGGATGCATCTAAGATGCATTATGAATCGCAATTTGAAATTTCAATATGAGAAGCTGATTAAAGATCTGAAAGAATTTAGATCTCATTTATATTTTGGGTTGTAGGTAACCATTGTAATTACTTCGCTTTTTCTTCTAAATTTGAGCTTACATTTACATCATAAAATATCTAAGCTCTGGCTTACATAATTGATTTAGTTAAAATTGAGTTTTTGTTTTGTTTGATCAACCCAAAAGATTACTTTTCCGTTCAAATTAATTAAACTTGATTTAAAATGCTAAATAGTTTATGAATTTACCGCTCGTTTCGAACAGTTTAGTAAAGAAAATAAAAGTAACGATAATCGATTGTAACAAAGGTAAAGATCAGATAATAGTACAAATAATAGAGAGGTTGAGATTTCAAACGTGTACGGGTACGTGTTTACTGGTATGGGAATCACCGAAATTACTCGCGTATTACGTCATCATTTTTGGTGATGACAAGGTTTCTACACGTTCTCATAACTTGAGGAGAGGCATTTAGACGTAAGTACAAACTTGTAACTTGTAGCTTTTACGATAAAAACTAGCCGATTGATGAATGGGAATTTGATTTTTGAACATTATATAGAATTTCTAGCTTCATTTACACGTATTTTGAACATGTAACATGTTTATCTATATAATGATTAACTGCGCGAAGTCCTCGTACACGTTTATTCTACACGTCATGAAAATCTCAACAGAAAAAAACCCGGGTACGTGTACGTGTAAATATTATACAAGTACCCGTTTGAAATCTAAACCTCTCCAGATACACTTACATACTTTTGACTTTGATTCTTTCACTACAGTAAAATTATTTTTACTACTAGTATAAATAATTAATTGTAGGTAGCTTTGACCAGTGTTTTATTTTTACTGGTGGTAAAATTATTTTTACTGGTACTAAAATTAATTTTGTAGTGTAAATAAATAATTGTGGGTAGGATGGCCAACCATAGCCGCCATTTATTATCTGGCGGCCGCCATATGAATTAACTGACGGCCGCTACTTAATTTAAGTGGCGGTCGCCACTTATTATCTGGCGACCGCCACTTATTATCTGCCGACCGCTAGTTAATTTATGTTGTGGCCGCCAGTTAAATCAAGCGGCGGCCGTCAGTTCATTTATTCAACTCCTCTCTCTCTCTCTCTCTCTCTCTCTCTCTCTCTCTCAGTTAGATTAAGCTATAAAAAAGACATACACCAGTTAAATGAATATTAATTCTGTACCTTAATTGGCATCTATCGGCTTCCGTATTTATTAGGTCACCTGAGTTTACTCTTGCAATTGGTTGTCGTCCGTCGTCGTCCGTAACAATTGAACATTTTTAAATTCTTCTTAATAACTACCATTCCATTTCTTTTCAAATTGGTATGAAGCATCATTGGGACAAAGGGGACATAAATTGTAAATTTCAGGACTCAAGCACTCCTGGGGCCCTAGGGGCGGGGCAAAAACTGCCCAAAATTGACTAATTTTCAAAAATCTTCTTTTCAAGAACCACACACGTGAAATACGAACTAAACGTATAGTGATGTAGAGCAGGAAGGCCTCTACCAAAATTGTAAATTTGATGATCCCAGGGGTATGGGTTTTGGTATTGAGATCAGGGTGGGGCCAAAATGGTCGGTTATTAAATGTATGAACAATAGACATTTTTAACTTCTTGATAACTATCATTCCAACTCTTTTCAAATTTGGTATGAAACATATTTGGAACAAGGGGGACAAAAATTGTAAATTTCAGGATTCCTGCACCTAGGTGAATTATTTACCTTTACATCTTCATGGGAATTTTTAAATTCCTGCGGGAATTTGAGATTTCTACGGGATTTATTTTTCTCGGATTGGAATTTTAGAATCATTCGTACGGGAAATTCAATTTTCCTGTCTGAAAATAGAAATTCTATTTTCCTGCAGAAATTTATATTTTTCCCGTAAGAATTCCAAAATTACCATAGGAATTTAAAAATTCGCCTAGGAAGTTTACTTTTAATGGTAAATATCTCAACGAACAGGTGACATTTATCTCTCTAAAATAAGGATCATAGCTTTACAAAGAATGGTTTTAACAAAGGCATGTATAGTTTCCCCGAGTTTAGTAGATTAGGCGGGTGCAGATTTGCCACTTGGGCTCTGGCAGATTTTCCAAGACAGTATCTATAGTGCTTGATTTAGCAGGACACTTCCATCAAAAGCGATAAGAGAATGCAATCGAAATATGTAAAAGGTTTACAATTACTATACCTTATGCCAATTATTTTTTTTACAATTTGTTTCAGATTATAACTCTAATATAGCTACATCTCTATATCTAATATTAATTGTCTCGCACTTGTTTACACTTATATCAACGATTTATCTTATCTGAGTGAATTGAACAAGTTTTATTTGAAAGTTAACAACATTGTATTCATATTGGCTACATGAAGACTAAATATTTTTCATCTTATTTACAGCTCAGAAAACAGAGAAGTTAGTCCACAGAAAAAAGGCCCGACATTGTTGTTGATTGATAACATTGCCCTCATTGCTTGCAAGTTTTAGAGTTTATCTCATTAAATTTAAAATTGTATGCTTCCTGCTTTACTTTGATATCTATTCAGCTATTCTGAATGAGGTTCTTTCATTATAGGAATGCTACTGTGAATTTTTCTCTGATAAAGTTGTTACATTATACATTTACATGTACTATTCATACAGTCATCCGGGTTCAGGTAGGCAGTATATTATTTGCAATTTTTCTGCAATACTATCTCAAACTGCCACCATTACATTGTAATCATCTGATTAATGTAAAACTTATACGGTACCAATTTGATGCACCAGATGCGCATTTCGACAAATAATGTCTCTTCAGTGATGCTCAACCGAAATGTTTGAAATCCGAAAAAACTATGAAGTTTTAGAGCTAAATAGAGCCAAAAACAGCGTGCCAAAAAAGTGGAGCCAAATTCGTCCAAGGATAAGAGCCATGCATGAGGGAGATAATCCTTAATTTTGAAATGAATTTCTAAATTTTATAACAGCAATTAAATATACATCCGTATTTTCAAGCTAGTAACGAAGTACTTATAGCTACTGGGCTGTAGAGACCCTCGGGGACTAACAGTCCACCAGCAGAGGCCTCGACCCAGGGGTCATAATGTAAAACTTATACGGTACCAATTAACTGTTATAATACCTACATCATATTATATCATACATGGATATATACCAAGTTTTGTACAGACATGGATGTAGAATACGTTGTGAATAAAGGACAGGTACAGTCGTGGATGTTGTTAATCAGCGACAGGTACAGTCGTGGATGTTGTTAATCAGGCACAGGTACAGTCACGAATGTAGAATAAAGTGTGTATACAGGACAGGTACAGTCATGGATGTTGTTACTCAGGCACAGGTACAGTCACGGATGTAGAATAAAGTGTGTATACAGGACAGGTACAGTCATGGATGTTGTTACTCAGGCACAGGTACAGTAACGGATGTAGAATAACGTGTGTATACAGGGCAGGTACAGTCGTGGATGTTGTTAATCAGGCACAGGTACAGTCACGGATGTAGAATAAAGTGTGTATACAGGACAGGTACAGTCGTGGATGTTGTTAATCAGGTACAGGTACAGTCATGGATGTATAATATCTTGTGTTTACAGAACAGGTACAGTAATGGATGTAGAATACGTTGTAAATGCAGGACAGATTAAGTCGTAGATTTTGTAATTGAGAAACACTCACAATGTACACTCATGGATGAAAAATATGTGTTTTCAGGACAGGTAGCGTACAGAGATGGATATTGTAGACCCTGATTTGAAATTCCTGTTTCTTCGTATTGATAAAATAAACTTTGATAATATCTGGTTGACTTGTGTGTTTTGATTACTAAAGTAAATGTTACTTTTAGCGATTATGGCGTTCTGTATGTAATGGATTTATGCATAGAAATTAGATTTATTCTCTTTGTCTAGAGACTATAATACATTTTCCTCGATATTTTCACCAACTAGTAATTAATGTTACCTTTTGGCGGTCACAGAGTTCCATAGAGTAGATTTATTAAAAATCAGCTTTATTTTCTTGATATTTACACATGGGGTATTTTTCATTAAAAAAAACCCATTCGCAATTATCAACATATTTACTATGGGTTGAACATTTCGGAAAATATTGCTCTGACATTCCGACTTTGACATTAGTGTGCAGGTACAGTCATGGATGTCCGGTGTAACCGTGGTGGGAAAAGAGTACCAATTCATTTCCCATAGACCTCAATGTTAACCTTTGGCCCTCTCACTAATTAACTATATCGATTTTAAACAAATGACCGCAAACATTTCAAAGTTCATTCCAAGTGTTGATAAAAAATGACAAAAAATATATAGGGTCCCGTGCCTTTTATAGGCCATATTTGTACTTTTTTACAACACATAGCAATCTGCAGTAAATTACACACTTCATTTTAAGCACACCCCTACCATGGTAATTTCCTCAGTCATTTCTCGATTTTGTGCGATAATTTTTCATCCTGACAATTAATTTGAACCTCTATAATATTTCTTTCAATTCCAAATAATTTCACTCTTGATATTAGTTTTAAATCCACAGTAATAATAAACCCCCTTCTCGGTTTTCTGTTTCGTATGCACATCATAACTTGAAAGATACAAATTAACTTGTATTATCAAACTCCAAAATTGATATTTTAATGCATAAGATTTCTGAATTATGTCCAAGATATCTAATAATGAATAAACAACTTGAAAACAATGGCTCTTTATTCAAAGCATATTTACAATAGTGTTATCTCCATAACAATTCCTAAGTCATCTTTTATATTTTAATCACATGATAGCAGGTGTGAACAAGGCACAGCTAGACGTCTTAAACTTGGATTAACGTGCAGGTGTAAACAATTACCTGTAAATAAAACAACACCAGGTTATTCTACCGTGACCAACCTTCGTAATCGTATAATTACAAGTACCACTCGCCAACGTACGAACAATACGTAGGCATATATTCAACATTGTTTTATTATTCATTTATTTATTTTGCATAGTATTTTTCTTCTCTCACCCTCTTTTATTTCAAATATATTTTCTGATTATCTAAATTCAAATTATCTCCGATATGCGAACAACCACACATCTACTGTATACAACTTGGAGGTTTACTTTGGGTGTTTTTGTACAAAAGTGGAAGACTTTCCTAATACGAGATAATTGTTTTTGTGTTAAAATTTACCCAACTGGACTCTGTATACATATAGCAGGGTCGTGTATAGGAACCAGCAGGCATGAGGGATCGTGCCATCCTTTTTATTCCCAATAAAAACCATAAGACAACAAAACTAACGTCTGGCGGCTTTTTTCTTCTTAATTTACCTAATATATATTTATTTATTTTCAAGGTCAACGTATATCTGTTCGCTTATGCCCCAACTATAATTGCTTACAAAGGACACGTTTCAGTTTCACGAAATTAGTCAAAATAGCATTCATGTTTGGTATACTTACAAAAAATCACAGGATAAACGTCACTGAACAGAAAGTCACAAAATATGTAGGAAAGGTCACAAAAATGACTTAGCAAATGAGACCCCATATATACTTTTAAGATAATAATAACAGGTGGTACCCAAATGCTCACTAAAGCTGTTGTTCAGACACCAGACATTTCTTACAGTGGATAGGAGGTAGAAGGGATTACATGTCATCATTATTGGTGTTTGTTTTGCCACATTAGCACTTTCAGTTCATTATTAGATGTTCATTATTAAATAATAAGAAAGGAAAAATCATTAACTTGTTTATATAGCAATTATTATATGATAGTTCACTTAATTCTTGCTTTGACAATAATCTGGAGTGAAAGGAATCCAACCATAATTCTGCCATCATATTTTGTTTTGACAATCATTACATGTAATATGTAATATACTAAACCAATGATCATCAAGCTTATTTTTATTTTATCTCTCTTTTTAAAAATCAAAATGATATTTTACAATAAATATGATAAAAGGAATAACAATTTTATAATTATTATCAAAATCTCATAGAAAATATATGCATATATATTTTCTTAAACTTTACAAAAAGAACAGATATGTTTTCAAATATATATAAAAAATCAATAGTTTTTTTTTTATTTTCTTATAAACTGTGACTTGCCCATGGTCATATTGGCCATGACTTTTTGTAATTTGTGAAGTTGTAAATGGTTTGAAAGGTACATAATTTCAATGTATATATTAATTATGACTTTAAAAGTTGAAATATTTTCATGATCCTGGTTCTAATTAGGAACATTTATTTGAATCATTTTTTATATCATAAAATTACAATTTTCTTATATCAAATTCATGACAAGGAACTACGTAAAATGAGTAGTACTTTGAGTGAATCTCACTCTTTGCAGTCAGCCAATAATATGATAGGACTGGCTTCACGAGTATGTACAATGTTTAATATCATCATGAAAGCTGCCGTCTTTGGATCGTCTTTTGTCTCGCGTCTCGGAAGATCTACCGAGGCAGACCTGAGAATAAAATATTTTGGAGTTGGTGGAATGACAGCCCAGGGAAACCTATGGAAATATGGCTCACATATAAGGAGAGCTCTTCTGACGGAGTAAAGCTCGAGAAGAAAACCGGCCCTTTTAAGGGCCACAGAAATATTTCGAAAATATGCCTCAAATAACATACATTCAGAGAGACGAAATCTTCTTAAGATTCGAAACATATACTCCCTAATTACCAGCATACAGCCTCGCCGAACTTTCTATCAAACACATAAAAATCCACAAATCATTTGTTTTCAGTCTTATGGCCCGAAATATATGTATAAAATGGGCATATCTTTAAAAAAAAAATAGCCAAAGTAGAAATGTTATAGAAGAAAATAAAAACATATTCTATTGCAATTGGTTTACAAAATATTTCCAAGAGCATGTCTACAGCGATCAATACCATAATTCAAGCGTTCCATAATCATATCATGAAGTAAACCATTTGTTTCACTATATTACAAAACACGCACCATAATATAAATGTTAACATTAATTAATTAAAATATGATACAATTACATTTAAAGGGCATCAATGCACTTTGTTACGTAGGACTTTTATCTTATTGTATACAATTTCATAAATAACATTCATACAGTAAGGCGTAGTGCAGGAGTGCAAAGTACAGATGATGCAATAATCACAATCAGTATTTCACAGACATTTAGGATGGGTTTTGAAAGGGAGGGTTGGCAGAAATATAATTCACAACTCTTATCTAAATTATAGCTGACAAGCCAATAAAAAGAATTTCATGAACACGGAAATTCGCTTTCGGTTTAACTTTTTGGAGGGGGGGGGGTAAAAGTTCCGACTTTTCTGAAATGAAAAAAAAAATGAATTCTATTATACATTACCACATGAGTATTTGACTGCTCAGCGACAAAAAGTGGGAGGGTTGGGGAACCAGCCTGTCAACGAACATTTTCATTTTAAATTAAAAGTATAATTTGCAAAATATGCTTGGAGAAAAGGAAGCACATCCCCTAGGTATACGGACGGAAAGTCACAAGACAAAAAGCCACAAAAACGGTATAGACAAAAAGTCGCAGGACAAAAAGTCACAATGATGATTTTTGATCAGAGGCGGTTTTTCTTTTTTTTTTTTAAAAAGTAGGGACATTTATGGTTATATTTCTTGGTGCGAAAATGTCTTGGACATTAAATCCCTTATCAGCCATAATACTATCATATGGATCACAATTGTGGAGCAAAGAGCTGCGTTCAGTAATCTGTCTGTCGCTTGCACTATCTCCGTATGCACTTGACACAAAGGAAACTAGTCCACCAGGTGTTGCACCAACAAGAACTTTGGACGTGTTACGATTTTTATAAGAAGAAAATGTTAACTGTTGTGCTTTCGAATTTGTTGGTTTTTTGATAGGACATTCTGTCCCGTCGATTATAACTCTAGTTTTAAGGTACGACCTTTTAAATCCAGACGGGGTAAAATGGCGAACTAGTTCTTGTATGGGCTAGATATTTACTTGTCGCCATTGATGGGATAAGAAATTAATCCACGTAATTATATTTTGAACTACTGTCTCCGATATGCCAAACATGCGCGATAGCGCAAAATTTGTGGTATTTCTTCTTAATTTCATCAGCGAAAGAAAAAATTGATTTGGAACATCCAACTTTACAACCTGGTTATGCATGTAAATTAGGCAATATGCCACAGGACCCAAAGTATGTAAAAGAAAATAAAACTTGATACTGTGATAGTGTTATTTGATGTTGATTTTATTTGATTTTAATTTCTTTCAGATGTCATTGAAAGTTATGAAATAACTTTCAATAATATGTAACTATTTTAAAAAAACAATTAATTCCGCTTAAAATTATAATAAGCAGTCAGATAAACATATTAAACAAAGTCATATTTAAGCATAGCCTAGCAAATATAAACTTTAACCTTAAACTCTTAACCCTTGATTAATTAAATATTCCAAAAAGCCCATTGGTTAGTTTTTTCCCGCCAAGGCCTTTAACCCCTTTGTCTATGAGTAGAGTTCCACATTTGGTTAGACTGTACAGGTAGTGGTAGAAGGATATTTCTTACAGGATTTGGAATCACTGACAGTAAGTTGAATTTGACATTTCATACTTTTAACATTTCAGATATAACTAATACAATATTAATCATTGATTAATAGTGTGAAAAGAGATGTCTGAGATAGATAAATTAGTTACTGTTTTAAACATTTTATTGTCATAAGGTTTCAGTGATCAAGGATATTTTTAAAAGTTTGTATATACGTTTGTATTATAAGACACTGTAGTAAAGTGTATGATATTGTTTGTAGATCGTATTACAATAGAGATTATTACCAATATATCACTCGAATCTATTTGGAAAGGATTCAGCCCATAGTTGGTAGGTTGCTTGTAAAGAATCATACACTTGTATCTTTGTATTTATATTAAGAATTAATATAAATAATGAAAGTTATTTCCAGATATGTAAATAAGTTCAAACTACAGTATTTGAATGATATTGTGTAAAGGGAAATAACTCTAGCATTACCGTTTGTCTAGTAATGTATGTGTCTATATTTTTATGTCAATTAGTCTAAAATGTAAATATATATTATGATATTCTTTCTATGTACTGATTGATATACATGTACTTAATTTCTCTTTATATGATGTTTTGCAGAATGCATGGTGAAGATAACGAACAGTGATCAATCTCATAACTCCTACAAGCAATACAAAATAGATAGTTGGGCAAACACGGACCCCTAATAATAAGTAAACATGCCAGAATAAACCAATAGAAAATACCAATTTGTCTTATCAATTACCACTACAACCCCGTTACAATACTAACCTCTAAACCAGTGTAAAAATGTACACCAGCAGGATCATTGTCAAAATTATCTATACTAAACATGGGTAGTTTAGTTGTTTGAATTTCGGGGGGCTCAGCATCACAGGAGTCGCACTTCAGAATGACCGTTTCGTATTTTGTCAGAACTGACTAGTGTATGGTCTGTAAAAGTTGTAAAAGGTGCAAGTAGGTGGCGGTTTGATTTGAACTAGATAATCTAAGTGTAGTTTCAGAATTCGGGAGAGAAAAAAATGGGGAAAATAATTATTTTGAATTAATTATGAGCGTCGGTGACTAGAGTCGCACTTCAGAATGACCGTTTCATATTTTGTCAGAACTGACTAGTGTATGGTCTGTAAAAGTTGTAAAATGTGCAAATAGGTGGCGGTTTGATTTGAACTAGATAATCTAAGTGTAGTTTCAGAATTCGGGAGAGAAAAAAATGGGGAAAATAATTATTTTGAATTAATTATGAGCGTCGGTGACTAGAGTCGCACTTCAGAATGACCGTTTCATATTTTGTCAGAACTGACTAGTGTATGGTCTGTAAAAGTTGTAAAATGTGCAAATAGGTGGCGGTTTGATTTGAACTAGATAATCTAAGTGTAGTTTCAGAACTCGGGAGAAAAAAATGGGAAATATAATTATTTTGAATTAATTATGAGCGTCGGTGACTGGAGTCGCACTTCAGAATTACCGTTTCAAATTTTGTCAGCTGATCCAGCTGCTGGGTCACAGTGCAGCTCAATGGCATACACATCTGTATTGTATGCCTCAGTAACAAATATTTGCCCTTGGTCTGCAGTTGATGTCAACCGTGTTATGTTTCAAGGTCATACCCTGCATACTAATCAATTAATTTCTTTACACAGGGATTTGCCAAACTCGGACCTTCGGCTAGCCATTGATGAATTGCCAACACAGCCAACCTAGGGGGGGGGGGGTCTTTTTTGTTTTACCACACCCAAACATATAAAAGATGTGGTGACTCCAAATGAAGGGAAGAAAGAACAAGAATTTCAGTCTAAAATGCATTAAAATGCACCATTTTAAATCATTCTTTTTAAATGGGTTAACCTCCCTCCCCCCAACCCCACAGTAAGGTATAGATCTGCCACTGTATTTGAGTGCAACCTGATGTTATTGCAAATTCACATGAAATTATGCTACTCTAAAGATTTCTTCGAAAAAAATGTATAATTCAAATCCAACAAAAAATCAACAGACTGATTGAAATGGATCACAGATTAAAATGTATCACAATGAGGGAAATTGGGATGTTTTGGAGAATTGACAAGTTCAATGCAGAATGAATTAAAAGGATCAGTAAATGATGTCATAATACTTGCCCTTTGACCTCTAAATATCAGGGCTCTACCATATAGAAATCTCATGCAAATGATTATGCACATTTTTAATGTAGGCTCGAGAATGTCCAATATATAGGATGTTTTCTATTCGTTTTTCACAGGGTAAATAATTCATATTGTTCATTCCAAATATAACTGATTATTGCATTAGTATACCTTTTTTCTAGCATGTTTTCAAAGAAATGAATTTAAACTAATTTCATGTACGTGTTTTGAACTACGTGAAGTAAATTACTTTAATGGAGTATGAACTCCACATCTCCATTCTTAACATTAATTCATCATAATTATCCACATTTTCGAATACTGAATGTCTGATATCATCATTGAAAAAGACTAGATATATCTATAGATATGATGTTTACCTAGAAATGTAAACCTGAGTCGGTCAAAAACAGGCACCTATCTTCTTAGTCAGGTTAGTGTTACATAACTATGATAAGTTTATTGGATTGGCTAGTTGTGCTTTGTGCTCATTTAATTACAAATGAAAATTAGTCATGGGGCATCGATTATTCTGACCACAAACTATGCCGAAAATCTGCTTTAAATTCATAACTAATTGCGCAAAAAACTAAAACTAAATACCTCTGCATTTCAACACCTATATAAAAATACTTCATTGACATTGTTGATATGAAAAAGGTAAATGCTTTTCGATTTTAAAAAACACAATAGAGGAAATTCGAGTCACAACTTTGTTTAGATTGGTATACAGTGTGATCATGATTCGCATTATTCATACTAGCAATTAAATCATCGACAATATAAACAATAATATTTACTTTTTCTTTTTAAACCACTATCTTAGTTTCAAGGTATTGTTATCATAATCATAATGGATTCAATGTATCACACCGGTAATTGTCCAATCAAAATGAACTTATCAATTGTAGTTCCATATATTTAAAGAAATATTTTTTTTCCTTGCGCGATTTTTCTCATTTCCTCTTCTTCTTTTCTCTTAATTTTTGTACCCCTGATTAGGACATTTTGTGTAATTTGTAGAAATAACCAAGTGTATACAAAGGAACTATTTGCTGTTGGTAGCTGAGGCTACTTCCTGAGGTGCACTCCGGCTGTTTACACACATGTGAAAAACACGTGGATTTGAGGGTAGTCTTGTTTGCGGGTAATTTATTTTCGAAAATGCCGCGTAGGGTGTTGTTTTTCTGGTGTCGGCAGACGAGATAGGTAACATAGAACGTGTCTGACTGCGTTATTCGGCATCAATTTTGTAAACTGATTTTTTTCCCTCTATAGTAATATATAGTGAAAATAATTACCGGTGTGATACCTTAAATCAGTCGAGACTCGAGTACAGGGCGACATTGGTGGGATGCCGATCTCGATGATTCTTGCATGTAAAATGAATAATTATTAGCAAGTTTCTGTTGATTTTTTTTTTCTAAAGGAGCTGCACTAGTTATATAATTTAATATATTAGTTGAAATGCACGTCTTCTCATTAAAATATGTACATAAATGAAGTTCATATGCCGATCACAATTTCAGATGTGGAATTAAAAACCACACATGTGGTTTTTTAAAACAAAATAATTCAATAATACAAATTGTTTTATTGTCTTTTGGGGTTTTTTTTTCCATCACCATACTTCTACAGAATTGCTGATTACAACCATATAAAATGTTTACAATTACCTATGGGTCGAATTATGCGAGCGTCGAACAGCAGGGCCGCGTTCAAGATCGTAGCGGCTACGTAGGGCTCGGTAGCGCTACGATCTTGAACGATGTGCTAGGTTAGCCCCTACGTAGGGAAAGCTAGCATAAAAATTTAGTGCTAGATTCTAAAGCAAAATGGCGGAAAATTCGAGATCTTACTGAAATGAGAATGATTTTAGCTTATATGAACGATAATATTCGGAACAAGTAAAATCTTTCCGGAATACGTCACCGCGATTGTTTTATTCTACTACTAGAAGTTGTTTACGGGATTCGAAAAGGCGAGACAAGAAGGTAAGCAGAAATAATTGCTTTTTCAAGCATAGATGGTAACAGTTATGACCAGCTCAGCACTTTTTGTACCATTACTACCTACATTTCCATCCCACGATCTTGAAGTTTGTTTTATCGTCTGCTTTGAATCCCGTGGGGATCCATGTTGGAATAGGTCCTCAGTACCCCTTGCTTGTTGTAAGAGGCGACTAAATGGGGCGGTCCTTCGGATGAAACCGCAAAAACCGAGGTACCGTGTCACAGCAGATGTGGCACGATAAAGATCCCTCCCTGCTCAATGGCCCTAAGCACCGAGCATAGGCCTAAATTTTGCAGCCCTTCACCGGCAGTGGTGACGTCTCCATATGAGTGAAATATTCTCGAGAGGGACGTTAAACAATATAAAATCAATCAATCTTCTGCTTTCGTAACATCACACAGCTGTCATATGATGATGGAGTGCTGCATTCTGTACCGTGTACACGTGTACCTCATCAGGGACATTTATAACCATGTTAAATATGTCTCTGACCTCGCATGTATGAACTTACATTTGGGTCAAGCGAAACAGTTGTTGTCCTCTAACCCAATCAATAACTGTATGACCCCCCCCCCCTCCCATGATTTGATCAATCTTGAATCTACACTGCCTGAGGATGCTTGTACATTAATCTGACTAAGTTTTTAATCTGCACTAATGAAGGATGTCCTCACATAACTTTAGTCTAGTGGTTCTTGTGTAGAAGATTTTTATATCAAACATGCCACCATGGTACATTTTGAACATTTCTTAATATTATCTCCCCTTTGAAAAGGGCACCACCCTTCATTTAAATGCTTTTTGAATTACCTTTACCCATGGATGCTAAAATAATATGTTTAGTGAAAATTATCCCTGACACCATGGTTCTGGGGAAGTAAGAAATATGTAAAGTTTATACTACATGCCAGACAAGCTCTTTTGAGCTCAGGTGAGCTAAAAAGTATTCCTGAAATAAATGTAAATCCTAATTTGGATTGTCTAGATTTAATATTAGAAAGTTCTCTTGTTTGTATATTGTGGTGCATTAATATTTATACAGATAATTGACAATTGATTTCATCATGTTCATTATAGATAGGTAATTGTACATGTAATCAAGGTCGACAAGGCATTTGGTATAAAGTGTGAATTTTTTTTCTTCATGTATCACTACGATACTTTTAACTAATACTCAGGTGACCAATAAAGCCTGTGGGCCTCTTGTTAATTCATACATTTATAATTTTTCTTTTAGCCAAGATGAGCTTTTCTGATAACAATTGTCCTAACATTTTTAACTGTCAAACTTTTCACACATTTTTTATTCAATTCAGAACCACTGTGAGTTTGTTACAACTGGCTTTGGGCTGCATTCTCAAACACACACTCTTTAAGTCATAAGGCAGTTGGATTTGGTACTGGTGAAGGTTGAAATCATGGTTCTGAAGAATGAGTTATGATGGAAGTGATACAATGATGGGACATTTAACATCATACCAGAATTAAAGAGTCAATAAAAAGGTGAGATATGTAACCCACAGGCATCTTGTCAAATTATGATTTTTTTTTTTTTTGGACAACTTATATACAATTTTTGTTTGCAACAGGAATGACAAGCAGCACACTTGATAATGAATTTTTTGAGTATTAATACTCTGAATTATGTACAATGTACATTGAAATGTGAAGTTTGTGAATGTGACATGCTTTCAGTGCTATAAAGGCCATTCTGATCCACAATTTTAGAATGGTAGAAATAGTTTATTATTGTATTGTTATGCTTTGATGTAGTATCCCTCTTATTTGTATTTCTCTTTAATTCCAGATTCTTGAATGATCAACTTCCATTGGGGATGAAGGATGAATGAAAAATCTGTAAATGATATTTTGATTCAAATTAAGTAATATTTTATATATAATGATTCAGAAACATGCTTGCTACCCAATCTCGCATGTATTAAAAATTATGCATGTTGCATAAACAGTATCCGTTGCATTAGATTAGAATACAACTTTATTATGATATAAAGAATTTAAAAAAAAAAAAAATAAAATTAATATGACAGCTGGTTTTCATTTGTTTTGTTTGGAGCTTAGCCGATCTTTTAAAATTGCCTGCCATCTGTCCATCAGCTTCTCCAAAATCACTGGTCCAATTTCAATCAAACTTGGTACAAATCATCCTTGGGTGAAGGGTATTTAAGTTTGTTCAAATAAAGGGTCGTGCCCCCTTCAAAGGAGTCTCAGAGATAGTAATGAGAAGGTAAATTAGGGTGGGGTCATTTAACAATCTATATATATATATATATAAGCACCAAGTTCCAACAACACCCGAAAAGTGTCGAATCCACAACATGGATACAAGGTCAAATACAAAAAATTATACAAAGCACTAAAATGACCAACGACACGAACAACCAGATTGTCAATTGTCATGTCGTTGGTCATATATATATATATATACACACACACACACGTGTATACGGAACTATTTTGGTGAGGGCTTTCATATTTTGTATATAGATTGTATGGCAAAACCTTTTTATACCTTGGTGTATGACCTTCAAATTTGACCTACTTTTAATTAAAATCTGACCTATTCATATATCTCCTGAACTATTTAAGCTTTCATATTTTGTAGATATTTCTTATGGCAAGGTCTTTCAATTCATATCATAATCTATGACCTTGTGACTTTGGTCCTATCCAGAACAACAAGATCATGTTAGTGATATTGGTGTTGAGGGATACTAAGTATCTGTGTTGTGTGAATTCATTTTCAGTATGTTAATTGTGATCCTTAAAGGTCAAAATTTTTCATCACAACAGCTGAATAACGGCACGGTGACTTGTGTAAGCGATGCGGCCCACGTGTCTCTTGTTTTTCTTGCATGTAAATAACTACCAAGCAAAGTTGTCTGAGAAATAAATTTTGCAATAGAAAAAGATATGAATGAAAAAAATGCAAGCACATGACTGGACCTCCCCTCCCCCCCCCCCATTTTTTTTTTTTAGAATGTACACTATTTGTTTTCTTGTGGGGTTTTTTAAATGCAGATTCTGAATTGAATACCAAATTGTGGACCCCTAGTATACATTTACACGTAGGTTGTAACATCCCCCCTCCCCTAATAAAAAAGAAAAAGAAACTTGATCTGTGCACAAGTAGAATTGCACCTAGGATGTTCGAATTAAAGAGCAGTGGCTGATCCAAATGGGGGTAGTGAAAAAACTTGGGCCATCGAAGACACTGGGTCCAGGGCAAAGACCCCTGCAACTACTGATTTTTAACAAAGCAAGACATCTTAAAAACGTTATTTGACCTATTTCTATGTATAAGAAAAGTTCATATTTTGTGATAATTATTAGCAACAGAAAAAGAATTTTAGAGAACTTTTTGTGTGTGGCTTTTTCAGTGGCCAAATGTAAAAGAATCTGTTAGTAATGCTTGACCAGAAAACTGATGGTGTCTCTAGAGATCTAAAAGTATATATTTGTTATATCATGTATTAGAAAATACTTGGAGAAATAGTACATGCCTGCTTGTATGTATCTGGGGTTGTTTTATTATTGTTAGTGCAAGTTACGTACATCTCTTGCAGTGATAAATGATTATATGGGGGGGGGGGGGTGATTATTGATTGTGTCAAGTGGATGTTCGGAAATGATTGATATGTAGGCCTAATACTTGACGTTAGGGTATTCTCTTTCGAGAAATGTTGAATATTTGAAGTGAAATGCATATAACGTTAGATCTGTCAAGAACGACATTAAAACAAAAACAAAAAATTATCTGCAAGAACTTTTTAATTTTTCACCAAATAAAGCAGACGATATATAGAACTTCTCTATCCGCTGGACTGTAAAAATCGGATATATAGACCTAATGTATACTGACAATTCAGAAATATTGTGCAAAAATACATTAAACACAATTTTAATCTCAAACTCCAGTGAATATTGTCATATTTCGACGTTAGGTTGTCGCACTGCACGTCTCTCAAAGCTGGATATATATTTTGAAGGCTTATTTTCATATTTTTACGGTTAATCTCGCCATTTCCGGATGTTCGGTTTCGGAAAAAAATAACATAGATCTGATATCAACAAAACATATTATTCAACTTGCTCGATATACAAGAAAGTGTTTATTTTCCGCCATTTTACCTAGCCGCTACATTGAGCGAACCGTTCAAGATCGCTATATATCTAGCACGTAGCCCCTAGGCTAGCCGCTACGATCTTGAACGCAGCCCAGGGCTACCGCTATATTTAGAGCCTACTGCACTACGTTCAAACTTCCACCAGAGTTCGTCAAACTCCCTATGTGACGCAGCACAATATACAGATTTGTATATTGTGAGTCCGCGATTATCACGCAGGCAAATAACACTAAAGAAGTAGTTCGCAGTTAAAAGTTTGAAGATATTGATATTAAGAGCATAAATATAAAAGTATGGATTTTATTTTAAACATAAAATGATCAAAAGATCATTATAAAGTATGGAGACTCTGTTCAAATTATTGTGTAAAGTAATGAACTTGATGTTTACGTTCTTGTTTTGAAAGTTGTTTACGTTTGACGTTATGTTTTTTCGTCATTCTACAGTGACGTCACAATATACGCGGCCTAAGAAATCGCTATCCCATAATGCCTAAGTGGAAGAGTTTGGTTTGTGAGCAAACGAACTCTGGTGGAAGTTTGCAGAGTTCGTTTGCTCACTATTCGTAGGTGACGTAATGAGGCCTCGACGGGGAGTTTGCACTACGTTACGAAGGCTATGCAGCTGCTGTAGACATTGTTACTGTTGCATTATGGGTTGATATATATCTAGGGTAAACAATATGGCGGGAATTTCGATAATCTTTGCAGCAAATGGTGAACATATGTGATTATTTTATTTTGGTACATCGTGCTGTCTAATTAAATGGTAAGAAATGTACCAATACAATTTACAGAATACACTGATATCTGCAAAACATTTCTGTTCTCAATAGCAATCGAGTTTCTGATACGGAATGGACGATGACCGGGACATAATGTGGACACATAAATAAGCTCCATAATTAATATGTTTTACGGCGTGACCGTGTTTGAGGGCGAAGCAAAAAAGTTTTGACATTAGTATCTATATCCAAAACAGGACAAAAACAACCCGAAGTTAGCACGCGAACGAAGCTGTACCAAAGCACCCTAATTTTTGAACATTTGATCCACCTATATATTGAACGCGGGAAATATAACGCAATTGATGTAAACAGTACATTGTGACGTCATATTCAGCGTCGTTATTTAGCAAATTTACAAACAAAGCGTTTGAACCACAACAAAAAACATGGCGTTAATCGTGGAGTGATTATATATGATTAAGAAAATAAGATTTACATGCTTTTACGGATTTTACGTGTAACATCTCAGAACGACGTGAACTAGGGTAGACGAGATTCAAAATGGAGGAATACATGTCCACGCGCTAATATTCAAATCGACGCCATTGGTACCAAACTTTTCAAGTTCCATAGGTATGGTTTAATTTTTCATTATTTTTCCTATATTTTCCTTTTAAACATGTATATACGTGTTACCTGTAGGGAGAGCTCCGCTCTCACGGCCCTTCGGGCCGTGAGAGGGCTTCGCCCTCTAATATACTCCAGAAATGTACATCTACATGTATTTTAAATTGACAGATTTTATAAGCTTGGGTGTCATGTACTGTATTCTTTTTTTTTTTTTATTTATTATTTAATTTTTTAAATTAAAGTGCAAAAAGTGTCAATTCTATTCGAAATTTACCATGTACATGTATGTTCAAAAGATGTGACATTTAAAACACAAACAAAATGTTAAATGTCTCAACTGTAAACGTTTCATGTTATAATAATATTTAGAATAATTTCAGTGATCATGGAGGGTCAAAGAATTGAATATTATATATTTTGTGGTTTGAAAAAGGGTAAGCAATATCTGCATCCATTGATGTCAATATATATATTCCCATGAAGTCAGACAAACTTTAACAACAGATTTATTTTTTTAAATAGTTGCTTGGATGTAAACGAAACATGTAACTTCAAAAACAGAAATTGACATACTTTTAGCACAAGTGTAAGTTACATTACATAGGTGGGTCACCTAAATTTAGCCTTTATTTTGTTGGTTCAATATTGCTCAAGAACAAAGCCCTTGCATGGTCTTGAGATTTTGTTGGAAAATAAAAACCTTCCCCTATGATCAAGCTCGGCTTTCACTTTTAACAATTGTAGCGGTCAGCCGGGTTCGATCGCCGGTGGCCAGATAGCTCAGTTGGTAGAGCACCTGACTAGAGATTCAGGGGGCCCGGGTTCGAATCCCGGTCTGGTCCGTTGCATTTTCTCCCTTCCTGTTACATTTGGTGCCGTAGACCAGCCCCTGGAACTGACAGGTGAAAATGCCTGCCAGGGGATAAAGATCCTGGGTTGATGTCTTCATGTGTGAAGACATTTAAGGAAGGAGGAATGTAGCGGTCAGCCGGGTTCGATCGCCAGCAATCTAATTAAAATTAGATGTTGGATCCGCTTGCATACTCGCTACACAAACATCTAAAAACATCCCATAGAGGGTCACATCAGAGGTCAAATTCGGTATCACTCTAGACTTATCGGCTTCAACAAACATTCAATGATTTTGCTAGCGGTGATTTCATTGGTCAATCGAATTTGACCTCTGACGTGACCCTCTACGGGATGTTGTTAGATGTTTGTGTAGCGAGTATGCGAGCGGATCCAACATTTAATTTTAATTAGATTGGATCGCCAGTGGCCAGTTAGCTCAGTTGGTAGAGCACCTGACTAGAAATTCAGGGGGCCAGGGTTCGAATCACGGTCTGGCCCGTTGCATTTTCTCCCTTCCTGTTACACAATACAGAGGTTGAAGGGTTATTCGTCATTTGAAACCAACAAGAGGCCCATGGATCACAACATTCATCTGATTCACCTTGGCATGGGTTTTCAAGATTTTTAGCAGTTATGTACAAAATAAAGAGATATTACGAAAGTTAAGTTTAGCTCCAACTTCAAGGTTAAAAATCCAATCAAAGACAACAGATCCTATGAATATCACTCACAATTCCTTTTGCAGATAGACAGACACAACAAAAACAAAATGCATTTATCTTAATTATTTCCCTGTGAATTCCCATATGAATTTGATCTCCTATTGTGGACCTACCCTATCCCCTGAATTTAAAAGACTTGAAATTGAATGTTAACTACCTGATGAATACACATTGCTTATTGATACGACTCCATATAAAATATTGATACAAATTCAGTTGACAGGCATTGTACATTACGGGGCAGGATCAAAGTTCAATGATCAAAGTTCAATGTCTGACAAAAAACTAAATTCACATAGTTTTCACCAAGCCCCCCCCCCCCCCCCCCCCCCCCCCCCCCCCCCCCCCCCCCCCATTAAAATTTAAACATGACTGACTTTTGAGTCATGGATATTTTTGCCACATGTGCTTGAACCAAACTGGATAAGGTATAGTGCATAGGAAGTATGTTACAGACTTTTAGAAAATTTTGGAAGCTTACAATAGATTTTAGTAATTTTATTGAGAGTTTTATATAACTATATATATATATATTTTCCTGGCCTTTTTAATGATTTTGATATTTACTATCCTGGTGCAGTAAATATCAAAATCATTAAAAAGGCCAAGAAAACGTCAAGATATTTCGGACTAATGTAGAACATGTAAAACTACATGTAATCTATGTATAGAGAATACAAGGTACATGAAGTAACCCAAATAACATTATTTTAGCCACTTTAAGCTGATTTACATGTACTTACATGTCACTATGATACTTGACCAGATTTCAATATTTTTAGGATGCATGTCCCATGAAATGAGCTGCAGTGCAGAGCTAACAAGTAGCCATTTGAAGTTTATCATGAAACCAACATGAAATAAAATTTTGATGGGTTTGTTTTCTTTTCCATGTATTTTAAATTATCCTTTCTTCTTCTTCAAGAAATATTAAACTATGCTTTGAAAAGATAGTACTATTCGATTAACAAATGACGTTAATGACTACATTGTATATACACAGTATATAAGGCCTGCATTGTTGATGAGATACTCTATAACCTTGTGATCTGCCCTATTTTCACAGCGTTGTTGTACTAAATTCTTTATGCTCTTAGAGTTTTGGTTATCCTAGCCTGAAAATTACTACTTTCTAAAGAATGAAAAACTTGGTCATTGATCTAAGAGCAAAATAATTAGTGTTTAAAATGCAAAATATTGAGCTCTCTGTTCATGAAATAGGCGTTCATTGCCACAAAATATGCGCTTGAACATCAAATGAAGCAAATCTGTGGATCCTGATTACTTCCCGAATAAGAACGAGATTCTTTACTTCCGTAATATCGAAACTTTGAGTTCATTCAAAGGGTGTAATGATGAAAATTCTATCAATTACATCATACAATGCTACGCGTGATGCCTAGTATCTGCAAGTTCGGACCGTTTTCACATCGGAAAACAATAAATATCAACAGATCTTAATGTTAGAAATGTTTCATCAAGTAGTTTCTATAAGTTCATAACCCTACTAACCTCTATAAAATATTACATACCATATAAATCTGTAAACAACATTGCAGTCGACACCCAGACCGTCTACGGTCTAGACCACAGGGGCTCGGTTGTCAGATATTGAAGTTTTGTATTATTTGTTCCCGAATAATAAATTGAAGTTTTGCATGATTTGTGTCCGAATAATATATTATATAAATAAAATCCACCATCAAAATCCGCTTTTTTCGAGGTTTTAAAAAAGGTGTATCATGTGTACATTAAAAAAAGTAAAGGGACGACATTCGCCATCTTGGATTTCTAGGGGGCCCTCGATTCACGGCTTGTTTTTAACAATTTCTACTCTCTGCCTACCGGTTTCTGGTGAGATCTATGTTGGAAAAAGATCCAACGACTTCTCCCTATTGTCTGCTTATGTCTACATGCCGTATTAAAGATCCAGTGACCCGAAACATCCTCGATACCTGTCCCTACTTATTGAAAGCAACGGAAGTTTGCATCGAGTGACACGACGCCTACCGGAGCTCTCCATATAATCACTGGGGTGTTCCGAATGTATACGATAAATCTAGAGAAATCAACACCGCAAAAACATTTGTCGGTTACGGAAATGGCCGAGTTGTTACGATTGCACCGGTACCAGCCAATCGTAACTACTCGGCTATTTCCGTAACCGCAAATGAACCTCGTATGTGGATCGACGCCTTCAGAGTTGGTTGTTACGTATACATAAACGTAACTTTGACGTCACAGTCGTACGTTGCACTATGAAGCGTGAACTTTCAAATGCATTTAAGATATTATACACATTTAAGGTATTGTACCACTATCAATTTCCACTTACATGTTATTCCGCCTTCCAATGGAACAAAGGACAAAACGGATAGTATAACTTCCTTAATTCGTTTATTGTAACTCTCCAAATGGCTGAGAGACAAATGTGAATGTCTGAATGTGGTAAAAAGCTACAAGACAAAATAAGGTACATTATAGAAAATTATTACAAGAACTGCTTTCCATATATTTAACATTTGAACATGAATTCACCTAATAAGTGTATGAAAATTACCAAACAATAAAATAAACCTTGTCAAACAATACTGTCATTAGCTAGAACTATAATGTCATTAACTATGTAAATTAGATGAGTTATATCTGCTCAAATATAAAGCATCAGGACAATGTCACTATGGGTTTCCATACATTTGCAATGTGATACAAACACATAAGATATATGCATCAGAATGAAAAATTCTAATATGTGCAACTGACGAAAGGTGTAGGTACTTTAAATATACATTCAACTTACACCGTGGGTGGCCTACAGAAGGAAAATTCCAACAAGAATAACAAAAACAAAGGAGCAATCTTTCACATGAGATTTGGCGGCAACAGACAAGAGAGATAACTCACACATGGATGATGTACTAAACAAAGACCAATAACTCTGACATACTCATCAAAAATTATCAATCCAGAACACTCCCCGTCTGATATCTCCCCAATATCAATCAATAAAAAAAATAAAGTAAACAAGTATTACAATTGATTGACTAGAATGATGAAACTTCACAAATAATGCAAAGACTATCGTTTTACATAAGACAAAAAATACACCTGAAAAGATTACAGCATGGTTATAAATGGTCCAAAGACAAATTACTCAGATACCAAAAGTACCATATCACAAATGGGACGCGTATATAAGGTAGGTTTATCAGCTTTCGCAACGCGCACTTCCACCTTCCTCACAAGATTGTCTGTGCTAGGAAATACATGTGTAACAACGCCAAGAGGCCACTGATTTTGATGAACATTTTTATCCCAGATAAGAACGACATCTCCAGGGGAAAAATTCTGCCGGTCATCATTCCATTTGCGACGCTTCTGCAGGGTCGTTAAGTACTCCTTACGCCATCTTGCCCAAAAGGCGTCAGACAGTGCTTGCACTCTTCTCCATGACGACTTGTACAAATCATTCAGCGAAAAGGTCTCTGGGTTGTCATTTGTGGTGGTACATGAATCGCCTACTTTCTGAGTAAGAATAGATGCTGGTGATAAAACAAAAGGAAAGTCAACATCAGAAGAAACAGGCACAAGTGGTCGGTTGTTTATTATGGCACAGACTTCCGCCATGAATGTGCACAGTACATCATGGGTAAGACTGTGGTCTGATACGTTGGAAAGCATGGAGTCTAATATTTTACGTGTGACTCCTACCATTCTCTCCGAAACACCTCCCATGTGGGAAGCATGGGGAGGGTTGAATATCCATGTGGTTCCGGAGTTGTATAGGTGGTTTTTCACTGGTCCGTCTTCTACATTTATTGTATCAATGTGAAGGTCATCCGTGGCACCAACAAAATTTGTGCCTCGATCAGAGCACAATATCTTGACCTTCCCTCTAATGGCTGTGAACCGTTTTAGTGAGTTGATGAAAGCTGTTGAAGACATCTTGTCAACAACTTCTATGTGAATTGCTCGAGTAACCAGACATGTATACATGATGGCCCAGCGCTTTGAACTGGCACTCCCTGTTCGAGTCTTGCGTGATACGACTGACCATGGACCAAAGGTGTCGACCCCGACATTCGTAAACGGTGGTGCTACCTCAAGCTTATCCTTCGGTAAGTCTGCCATTTTCTGCCAGTCCAGACGTCCTCTTAGTTTGCGACAAATAACACACTTGTGCAAAATAGATGAGATCAGGTTCTTACAACCAGTGATCCAGTATCCTGCTGATCTCACTGTCCCTTCAGTGAAGCTTCTTCCTTGATGCTTAACTTCCTCGTGGAAGTGTAATACAAGTAATCTTGAAACATGATGTTTTCCAGGAAGCAATAGAGGCGTCTTCTCTATAAACCCAAGATCCGCCATCTTAATCCGTCCACCTACACGCAAAATTCCATCAGCATCCAAAAATGGTGACAGCTTGTAGATACTGCTATCCTTTGGTAAGTGCATGTTTTGCTGGATACAGCTAATTTCCAGGCCATATACCTGTCTCTGAACAGATTTTATATCAAATAGTTCTGCATCCCGATAGGTCGCCACTTTTGCAAGTGTGCTCTTAACCTGTTCCTTTTGATCCTTATGCATTCTTGCAAAGATTTTCAGTCGTGCAATAGCTTGTACGAGACGTCTCCAACGAGAAAATCTTTCGTATCTGTGAGTACCAAGAGAACTATTTCCTGATACTTTGGTCTTTGTAACGCATAATGCTTCTGTCGGACGGATCTCTCTATCATCATCTGGGTTGACCAACTCGTGAGTTTGATCCAAGTTTAATGCGTCTTCAGTGACATTCAGGAAATGAGTAGGTCCCTTCAACCACAGGCTATCTTTCATATTTTCAGCTGGAATGGACCTAGTTCCCTCATCGGCAGGGTTCTTACAGGTTGGAACGTAGTTCCACTGACTGACATCTGTTGACCTTCTTATACGCTCTACCTTATTTGCAACGTATATGTAGAATCGCCTGGTTTGGTTGTGTATGTAACCTAAAGCCACTTTACTATCAGAGTAAAGTTTCACGCAGTTGAAGGAAATGTCAGCATTTTCAAGAATGTAGTCCTTGATTTCCACAGCCAATAACGCAGTGCATAACTCTAGCCTAGGAATGGTGTGGCCATGCGTAGGGGCTACCTAAGTTTTCCCTAATAGAAATCCAACATTCGATTCTCCATTGTCAAGAATGGTCTTGATATATGCCACGGCGGCTATGGCCTTGTCAGAGGCATCTGCAAAGATGTGTAACTCTTTGGTGACAGCCTTTTGCAAAGAGTATGCTACGTACATTCGATGAATGTGAAGATCATTGAGTAAATCTAAAGAATTTCGCCATTACTTCCACTCATCCAAGTGCTCCACAGACAATGGCTCATCCCAACCAACAGACTGGGAGGTAATCTTTCGCAGAATGATTCTACCTTGAATCGTGACTGGCGCAATAAATCCAAGTGGGTCGAAAATACTATGCACAGTCGATAGAATGCCACGACCAGTGTACGGCCTTCCCTCCATGGAGATGTGAAACGTAAATGCATCCAAAGCCAGATCCCAGTGTAGACCAAGACTCCTTTGAAGTGGCAAGTGGTCTGAGTCAAAGTCCAGATCCTTAGCAAGATCATCAGATGATATAGCTGCCATGACTTCTTCGCTGTTTGATGCGAATTTATGAAGGCGCAACTTGCCATGCATCCTGAGCGCTTCTTGACTTCTTTGTAACAGACTTATGGCTTCTTCACTTGTTGACACAGATATAAGTGCATCATCCACGTAGAAATGTTTCTGAATGAAGTCTTTCACATCAGAACCAAACTGGTTGGCAGCTTCATCAGCAGATTTTCGCAAACCATATGCTGCCACTGCGGGTGACGTACAATTGCCAAACACGTGGACTTTCATTCTGTATTCCACAAGCTCATTCCTTAAGTCGTTGTCACAATACCAAAGAAACCTAAAAAAAAATTGCGATGATCTTCTCGTACTGTAAAGCAATAAAACATTTGCTGAATGTCGGCCATCACGGCAACAGGTTCCTTTTTAAATCGCATCAGTACTGTAATAAGATTGTTGACAAGATCTGGACCAGATAACATGACATCGTTTAAAGATACTCCTTCAAACTTAGCTGACGAATCAAATACACAGCGTATTTGGTCACGTTTTTTCGGGTGGTACACCCCAAACACTGGAATATACCAAACTTCTTCTCCTTCGACCAGATCTGGAGCAATTTTGGCATGCTTGCAGATGAGCAGTTTTTCCATGAATGCAATGAAATGTTCACATTTTGTTGAGTCCTTTTTCAAACCCTTTTCAAGTGACATCGCACGATGAAGAGCCATTTTTCTGTTGTTTGGGAGTCGCTCGCGAGACGGCTTGAATAGGAGAGGGGCACACCAACTCCCATCTATGTCCTTGTGCAACTCCTTGTCCATTATCTCCATGAAAGTTCTGTCCTCACAAGACAAACCAATCTTGTCATCGTGTTTGGTTCGTTCAAAAACAGTTGATGCGAATCTATCTTCTCTCGTCCGAAAGGGGATCTCTTTCAATGGTTCACTCAATCCGTAGTCATCAGAAACCTCGAGCTTACTCGTACAAGGTCGGAATATTGAGCCCCTTCCTTCCTGCAACACATGAGTTTTTCTTGCGCAAACTCTGTCTGGTACATGTCGACCTTGTAGACAAACATCTCCTATGACAACCCACCCAAGCCTTAGTTTTTGTGCATATGGTTTAGAGTAAGGTCCAATGATTTGATCAAGAACATGGTGTGCTTCAGGCACATCTCTGCCAATTAAAAGACTGATGCGACTCTCTGGTTCAGTGGGCGGTAGCTCATGAGCAATCGGTCTTAAGTGTTCATGAAGCATAGCTATGTCACAGGTAGGTATCTCCGATCGATCATTCGGTATCTCTGTACACTCGATTAGAGTCGGCAGATCAACTCGGTAAGTACCATCAAGTGATTCCACTGTGAATCCTGCAGATCGTCTGCCTGACATAAGTGTATTGCCAGCACAACTTGACAAGGTGTAATCCTGTCTTTCGCCAACTATGTCAAACGCGTCAAACAGATCCTTTTGCGCCAATGTACGGTTACTTTGATCATCCAAGATAGCATAGGTACGAAATCTCCTATCAGGAAATGCACTATGGGTCACAGTGACAAGAACTATCTTGGCACATGATTTTCCTTTAAAGTCGCCTTGGCAAATTTCGGTGCACTTGTTATTGACAGATTGTGAAGCTGGAGGCTCGTCCTCCCCGCCATGCTTCTCTATCGCTGTGTGTTTATCAAATGGAGTCTCTTCATAAGAGTGCATGGCGGTCAAATGACGCTTACTGTTGCACACTGTGCAAAGTACATTTTCATACACTTATTAGGTGAATTCATGTTCAAATGTTAAATATATGGAAAGCAGTTCTTGTAATAATTTTCTATAATGTACCTTATTTTTTCTTGTAGCTTTTTACCACATTCAGACATTCACATTTGTCTCTCAGCCATTTGGAGAGTTAAAGGAATTGGCAATAAACGAATTAAGGAAGTTATACTATCCGTTTTGTCCTTTGTTCCATTGAAAGGCGGAATAGTAAAAAGACCGTGGTTGGCCTACAGAAGGAAAATTCCAACAAGAATAACAAAAACAAAGGAGCAATCTTTCACATGAGATTTGGCGGCAACAGACAAGAGAGATAACTCACACATGGATGATGTACTAAACAAAGACCAATAACTCTGACATACTCATCAAAAATTATCAATCCAGAACAATGTTATGTATTAGAGTGAATAAGACGTTAATGATACCAAAACTGAATCTGTGGTGAAAATATAAATAACATATTATTCAGGGATTCGGTTCTGGCCTTTTAACTCTCATCCACGGGCGCGCTTCCGGCGAAGAAATGCATCGATTTGATGCAATTCTTGCGCCGATCCACGTCCGAGTCTTCTTACCGGTTACGGAAAAAGACGAACGCGTGATCCGATTGCGGTAACAGCATTGCAATCGGAACTCCTCGAATGTCTCGTGCACTCGACATAGATCTCGGATTTAATACGATGGCATCCATGAGCGAATTTGATGCATTGTCAACATGGATGCCATCGTATTACATCCGAAATCTATGTCGAGAGCGCGAGACATTCGAGGAGTTCCGATTGACCAGCATTGACGAGTACAGTCTGGGATGTCAGCTGACAGACACTGATGCTTTTTTCAGTTCGGCCCTATGTTTTTTCGGTCGTTGGTAGTTTCGGCCTAAAGTTTTTTCGACCCTAGTCGTTTCGGCCTCACTTTTGAATACCTTTAATTATAATACATTTCTCATCTTAATATATAAGTATTTGAGTCTTATTACTGCAGTTTGTTCAGTATATTCTTCTCGTCCTTTGTTGTGTAAACAAGGAAGTCCACATCATCAATAAAAATAATAAGCCATTTACAGATTACTTAAACTTGTATTTTAAAAGCAAAAATGTCAAAACATATATTTGTTGTGAACATAGCACTACACATAAGATTAAGCAAGCACTACAGAAAACAGATATATACATATATCATGTCATATCATACACAAGAAATACATAAAGCACTACATATAACAAAGCACATAGGGAAATAAGACATCTTTACTTATTGTTAAAAAAAAACATATGAACACTGTCCAGGCAATATCACTATCACTGGTCTGGCCTTGGAATTACAGGAGCTATTATCTGTCCAACTTTCCTCAGAAACAATGGGGTGGCGATGGTATTTTCCTCATACTCGGACCACAACTCAAAGAGGGCGCCACGAATCCTGCGGTAAGTTGTTCTTTGGTACCGGGTAAGCTCATCCACTAGCCGCATGATGATGGAGAGCTGACTGGCTTCCTTCATGAGGAGAGGAACTAAGACATAAAATTGGAGCTTGGCCTTCCCTGCCTTGCCGAGCATCCTACGATGCCATCCTTAAAGAATAAGAATATTACTAAAATATCACCAAAATAGTTACAGTTATACAAGAAAATGTTTGAGTTATAAACAATTATTTGAATTATTAAAAATATTCTATATATACCTTCGACATCATTGTTGGTGCGGACAGTGAGCCGGAAAACCGACCACTGGCGCATCCCCCATACATCGCTGTCTATCTATGTGTCCTGCACATACTGGAAGAGCTCCCTCAATGCTGGTGTGTTGGCAAGCTGTCTAAGATTGTCAAATGCTCCCTGAATATGGCCAGATGATAGATACGGTAAAGCAAGCAGCTTTTTGATAAGGCGGTGAACGGCCTGTCGCTCCTCATAAGTCATCTTCAGACCAAGGTTAGCCACCTTCCTCATCACTACCTGTCCCCAGTGGAAGGAGCAGCCTTGAATGCGTGCTCTGGGAAACACCTCTTGTACAGCAGTCCATGGGGCTGAAAATATAATTATTTATGAGTCATGTAAGCAATAATAATTATAATTTATGTTCCCAGTTAGTAATTTGTTTCATGATTTTTTTTTCACAAAAATCTTCATACTATGTTCGATAAAAATTATACCTCGTTCAAAGTCCATAACGAAACCTTCCACAGCTACATCAGGCAAAAGATCCCTTATCATCCGGAGCACCTAACAGAAATAAATGTATAATTGTAGAACTTAATTATTTAAAAGCTGATTAATATACTGCTCTTACTGATATGTAATCCCTCTTTCGGCGTCTGGACATGCAAATGAAAATGAGTGTGACCTATTTCATGCATTCGTCCTTTTGGATGAAGCCATGAATTGATAACAGCTGTTCAAATGGTTGACGAATGATCTTGAATGTTCCATCAAGGTACCACTTCTTTGCAGTTTTCAATAGCTCTATCTGCAGGGCAGTTGTAAAAATTATGTGTCTCTCGTTGTCGACCCTGAAATAACCCTGTAGGAACTCCTCACATGCCAGGAATGCTTGGTCAATCTGGAAATGTTTAAAGTTAACAAATGTTTGGAACACTTGCATAAATCACAGCGTAAAGCATAGGATATATAGATGTATATAACTCTTTAAACAAAACATGTCTTAAATATCAATTAAATATCAAATATATAAATTCAGAAATAAGTTTGGGCCTTATTTCATATTTTTACTACTTCGTTTACTAAGAAATACCTCAAAAGTCAGATCCCTGGGCTCGGCAGGTATTAGCTTCTGTCTGATTCGACTTGCGGCTCTCTGAAGGTATTGTTGATTTGGCAGATTGAAGTCATTCTCATCGGTGATAGCAAAAGCATCCTCAACGATGTCTCCAGAGGCTCTATAGGGATGCTGAATGCCCTCGACTCGAACCTGCAAAATTTAAAATCATTATTATAATTTTAAAATATTATAATAATTTATTATTGTACTCTTCATTATAATGTGAAATGTGCATAAATATGTATGAATGTTATATTTTCGCCATGCATATGAAAATAAATTTGTTTTCAAATAAACGTGAATTTAAAAAAAAATAGACATGGACCTTCGCTGCCATGACCGTCCGCTTTAGAAGGCCTGGTTCTGGTGGGTGGATGTGGTCAACGGAACCGCATACGAACTCATTTCCCCGCTGGGAAACAACAGCTCTACACCACAGGTCTTTCCGCCTTACACTGCATCTCCATAAAGCTGTACGCAACCAGCAGTCTAAAAAGAATGTTTTTAAAAAATCATATATTTTTCATAATATGTCATCCCGATAAATCTTCATTGAATAAGCGTTCAGAACTTGTCAGCACTTGCCGTTATTCCCGTAAATTTCTATTTACTCAGTCCTGTGTGTAATCATGCTTAGCAACTATCCAGTATGTTTCTGTGTAACATGTACTCAGTCATGTAGGCGTTTTCATTAGATGTCATTTTTCTCCTGACGAGTGAGGGGGAGCTATCCCCTTACAGAACAGCCTGTAGAGAAATAAATGATATTATGTGATTGAAATCCATCTGATCATCAATTTATGTTGCTCCTTGAGGCCACTTCGAGCACTCTAGATTATATCGGAAATTTATCCCATATATATATATATATATATATATATATATAGTGATATATATATGATTTTTTAAAACATTCTTTTTAGACTGCTGGACCGCGTACAACTTTATGGAGATGTAGTGTAAGGTGGAAAGACCTCTGGTGTAGAGCTGTTGTTTATTTTTTTTAAGGAAATAAATTTGATAATTAATGCAATACATAAAACATAATTTTTTTTTGTTGGGCGGTTGAGATGTGAACGAGAGGGTAAGCCATATCTTGCACGTAAGGCAAACTATAACAACCTGGTTCTGCTGACTGGCATAAACATTACATCACAGGGGGATTCTTCTCAGACCTGCCAACACGGTGACCAAAACAAATCATCTATAGGGATTCCCCGTGGTACACCCCCAAAGCCAAAGTGAGACATTTTTTAACATCTGTTTACTGAATCTCTGGTCAGTGTGCAACGATACCACTACCCTAAATGACTTCATCAGTGAGCAGGACTCAGACATTATGGGTCTCACAGAGACTTGGCTCACAGGTTCAGACAGAGACAATCCTATCATCAGTGCACTTCTACCCCTGGTTATAACATCAAATACAATCATCGCATGTCCCGTGGCGGAGGAACAACTGTCATTCATAGGTCTAACCTCAATGCTAAACCTACATCAGACACTCATTCTATGGAGTCATTTGAGTTATTATATACTTTTAATTTCATCTCTTCTTTTTTCTTTAAAAGTTTGCGGGCATATATCACACAATATATGCCCGGAAACATTCTGGCCCGCAAACATTACGTCACAATCAATACTCAAGTCGAAACTACAAATGACTACGTCGTTAATTTTCAATTTTTTCGTGTTTTTCATCTTTTACTCAGTTAAATCAATAAAAAAATTATTAAAGATAAAATTATTGTTAGTTTCTAAATGAAATTGAAAGTATATAATAAAAAGGTTATAGATTTTGTATGGGAAAAATGACGACCTCGTTTTTTGTCGCGTACGGACCTCGCAAGCTCGGTCCGCCTACGCGCAAAAAAAGGGTCCATTTTTCTAAACAGGAGACCAAGATTGCTGATGACTATTTTAAGCCTTATAAAATCTGGCGCCATTGTAACCATCATGTATTTAATCAAAAGTACACAAACTGGTGGTTCGGGTTCTTAAAGTTCTTTATTAGATCCTAATTCTGGAGGATGATCTAAAAAAAAAAAAAAAAATATGTATTGAAGCGGAAAGCTGTATTTCTTATGTTATCTTTATTGCGAGAGTTATCGTCCTTGTCATTTTAATTGCTTGTTAGACATACTCAAATAAATATTTCATGATGGTTAGTTCTAAATTAAAGTACATGCAATTATAATCATTGTGTGTTTCTATAGTAGATTCTGTAAAGATTAGCCAGTTTGGGTATGATTAGTATTTTGTTTTAATTTATAAGTAATTATACACTACGGATCATTATGGTATTGCGGATATATAGGATTCTTCTATACGATGGGTTGGAAAAAACCTGTTCTAGAGGTTAAACTCGACAAACCCTATAAGGTACGTATAAGTGTGCGGACTTCCGTACTTATATTGTACGTCTTAGTAGTAAGTGTGCGGACATCCCTGCTTGTTGCTGCGCTAGATCTGGTGTGAGGACATTCCTGCCTGTCCTATGGTAGATCTCTGGTGTGCGAAAATCCCTGCCAGTGTCTCTGATTAGAACCGGTATATATATTGTGATAGGTGTGCGGTCATACCTACCTATCACTGCACAAGGGCAGGTGTGCGGACATCCCTGCTTGTCCTTGTGGAAGTGCGCTGGTGTGTGGAATACCCTGCCAATGCACTTGTTCGCTACCAGTCAATAGATCCTATATAGGCGCAGTACAACTGATTAAGTCTGCGCATTGTACATATTTGCAGCATCTCAGGGCTATCCGTTTCTATCACGGGTACGAGCCCGCGGGGGTTCACAGGCAGTGACCTCCCTTGCACGTTACAGTTTTATGATAATTAAGTACTCTCTCACTCTATCATTCACACTTTTAGTTATATTAGAATAATGATTTCAAAATATTTAAATAAATGAATGTAATAGATAAATATTTACCAATAGAGTAAATTCAAACTCTTACCGTAAACTTGGAAAAATAGAAACTGTAGTAAAACTTAGTTTCTTTGATTAGTATGTTAAAATTGGAACAATAATTGATTTATATAGTTTTAACCACAATTTGGGTGAAAGATCTGGGCCAAAGGGAAGTTTATATTTCAAGGCAAAGTAAGCTTTTCTAGCTCTAGCTGCAAGATCATCACAAGCAAATTTTAGACTACCATTTGATTGTAAAAATATGTCAAGATATTTGTACTTATCTATGATATACAAAATAGTATTGTTTTATAAATAAAATCCATAGGCCTAACAATTCTTTTTCTTCTTTGTTGAACAGACCATAACTTTAGTTTTTTGTAAGTTTACATGCAACTTCCATTCTGTACAATATTTTGACAGAGTGTCTATACAATATTGGAAACCTTCAGCTGATTCTGATAATAAAACAAGATCATCAGCAAAAAATAGGTGATTAAAAGTTATATCGCCTAATTTACAGGATTGGTAATTAATTTATCAAAATAAATTCCAAAGTCATCAACAAAAGTACAATATACTTCCCCTATATATTGCCGACAGTAAAATTATATGATGGAATGTAGGCCTAAATATGTCTTTCAGTGGCGTAGCTAGTTTTAAAATATTTGTAAGCAGGGGGTTTGGGGGGCGGTGATTTTATTATTAATTTGAGCTGGTGAAGTATAGGTTGTTTATGTCTGCTCGCTACTTTCACTTGCGATGTTTTCTATCGAATTACAGTCATTAGCTCTCTGAAATTAACCCAGTGAAGTAGTACATTGCATAGAGAAGTGATAACAGTTCAATAATTTTATTGACAATGTGTCTTTTTTCTTTTAAAATGACAAAGTCGTTTGATTTATCGGCATACCCCCCCCCCTCTTCTCTCTCTCTTCTGTGGTATGCAGTACTGAGTAGTAATTCAGTTTGAACCTATGAATTAAAGTCACCCCTCACACAATTAAGGATTTTGAAGTTTGGATTGAAGTAAGTTTTACGAGTTGTTTAGTTGGGTTTTTTTAAAAGTGTCTATCAGCATCATTGTCGTGCCAATCATTTTCAATATTCGCACGACGGTCGCGCTTATAAATATTAGAGCTCCTATCCGCACGATATTCTTTTCCCAATTATAAATTTCTTCTACTTGCCCATGAGACAGAGTGAGAGATATATTTCATTTGTATGATTTTAAATCTTATAAGCTTCTGACAATTTTAAAAAAAACCGAGATGTCTACACAATTATTTAATTTATCTCTAACTTTGACAAATGACCAGTTCAAAGTTCACTTTTAGGTATAACATATTGTTTTTTGTTTTGAACATATTTTATTGATGAAATCAAAAGGATTGGGAACAAGTTCTGACAACTTACAAGTCCCTCTCCTAAAATATTACAATATGTCATGCAAGGTAATAATTAACAGGTATAATGTACAATGATTAAACAAATCTACAAGTTTCTTCTATAAATTTATGAACAACTGAAAAAATAGTTATATTAGTTTGCAGAGGTAAATTGACATCACGAATCTTTCATCAGCTTCCAATATAACTTATTATTGTCTTTACTAGAATCGTCTAAGTAGGTTTCTATATTGTCATAATAATTTGTTATCACGTGTTTTTTCATATTGTTAACCGAATTCCGAACTTTTCTATAAGCAGACCAGTCGGAGTCATTTTTTGATTTTAATGCTTTATTGCGAAGTCGATCTCTAATTCTGATTGTCTTCCGTATCATAGAATCAAACCATGGTTTATCTCGCGGGCGAACTGTTATAATTTGTTCAGGTATACATTGACGAACACAAGAAAGAAATTCGGATGTAAAATGTTTGGTTGCCAAATCTAAAGTATCTGCTCCGTTGATAATATTTGCCCAGTTACAATTTTCAATTAAATAATTGAGTTTTATAAAGTCAGCATTTTTATAAATCCATACTTTACGCGTGTGCACGATTGTACTTTATGTTCGAAAAGAGGGAGATGTATGTGGCACTATGATCACTGATCGTCGGTTCGATTTTTAATACACCCGATTCACACGATTGAATCTCTGTAGAGTTTAATATTGGGTCAAGCAGTGCCAGGTTCCGTGTAGCGACAGTTATATTATTTACTAGACCATGAGTTGAAATAATTTCACGAATATTGTGTGACAATGGAGCATTAAGAAAATCTACATTTAAATCGCCTACTATAATTATTTTGTCGGAATATTCGCTAACTGTGTCTAAACTCCACGAAAGTTTGGACCAAAAAGAGCTGTCGGAACTGGGAGGCCTATAAATACAGCAAAGATGATAAACACAGGTATTGTTATCTACTTCAATCCATATGTATATACACTCAAGATTGGCGGGCTCAAAGTCTGGGCGTCTTGTAGCGCGTATTTGATTTGACAAATATATCATAACACCGCCTCCAAAACAATTTCTATCTTTACGAATTATTTTATTAAAGCCGTCAAGAAGTAATTTATCGTTGCTCACTGAACTATCTAGATGGGTTTCAGAAAAACATAAAATATCAAAGTCATGAACAAAAGAATTTAAATGACCTAGTTTGTGTCTAATACTTCGAATATTCAGATGTAATATGTCAAGGTATGAAAAGCAACTTTAGTGCCAATAAATAGTTTCTCATAGAAATTCTAGAAAGGAACTTTTCCATAAAAGATATGCTAAAGTAAACCTTTGGTCCTCTTTATCTATTATGTAAACAAATTCTATCATAATATAAGAGATAAATCATTAAAAACTTTGGGGGGAAAAGCATACATCGTTGATTTGTCAAAAGGCTGCGTCCATGATTACGTCATTTTTTTCCCTATGACCTTTGACACGCATATATAATTAGGTAATTAAATATGACGGCACCGAGTGTGCAAAACATCTATACCGTTTAGGATCAAAGTTCTGCCTACTTGCACACGAAAAATCTACGTAAGATTTAATTTTGCCGGTCTTTGGTTTATGATTCTTGGAATGAGAACCGAAAGCAGGTAGAATCTACTGTTAGTGTTAATTATTCCATGTAGAATCGAAACCAATCTGACTAAAGTACAGATCTATATTATTATATATAATATAGGTCTGTACTTTAGTCAGATTGAATCGAAACTGCACTGGTTTGAAAGAAGTGCGCACCTTTCATTGTTTGATTCATAACTTAGACTTCAATATAACAATATTGTCATGATTATTCGTGGAAAATCAGTAGGTCTACAGGGTCGGTACCTTACATAATTAGCATATTTGATTCTAATGATCCCCACTCGGGTTAACCGGCGACACACTTGATTGTGAGCCTGAATATTGCGCATGCATCCCGCCGGGTAAGCCGATTTTGATGCGAAGTTGGCTTTAAGCTGGCGTCCATGGAGACAGTGCAGTAGTATAAAAGTGGCTTATTCGTCGACATGTTTTTAATCCAGGTACACTGGTGAAATATTCTATGCCAAATAATATTTATACAATAGAAGGTCAACTGTACTGTAGTCGGGTCACTTGATTCTTAGCGCGTCTCCGTGTTATTCCGGGCTTAGTTCGATTCGGCCGATCAACTTCTCTGCTACCAATCTCTACCCAGAGTTGTCGTTCCTTGCTCTCACTTACACTTCTGTTATTAACGTCTCAAAATAACTTGAGCAATGTTATTCCACATGTAAATCCACTTTTTTTTTTACGGCTAATAAAACTAAGAACTAGGCCTATTTTATAAAATATTGGGGAAAATGTAGGACAAGCAACTAGGCCCTATTTGTAGATTTTTTTCCATTACTATATATTCTTCATGCACATATAGGCCTGGTGCAATAGAACTACCCAATATCCGTGTTTCAACCCAATCAATGCTTCTTGTGTCACAAAAAGACTTGACATCTGCTCAATATTTATTTATTTATGTATATTTTTGTAACTGAAGTCAAAACCATACTTAATTTGAGCATATGTGCCAATTTACAGAAGTCTTGTAAAACCCTTGAGACGTTGACAGAGGTGGAAGTGAGTGTAAGGAACGATAACTCTGGGTAGAGACTGTTCTGCTACTTGACTGCTTTGTGTTAGGTCTATAAAAACATAGTCGGTTTCCTTACTTACATATAATTTTTCTATCAATTTGTACATGAAACAGGTTGACTATTGTTCCGATAAGTCACTGTAAGTAAACCCACGCATTCTTTCAACCCCATAGAACCACAAAGAACCCCATAAATTAACCCTTAGAACTCAATAGAATAAATGTTACATAAATATACCCTTAGAACTCAATAGAATAAATGTTACATAAATATACCCCTAGAACTCAATAGAATAAATGTTACATAAATATACCCCTAGAACTCAATAAAATAAATGTTACATAAATATACCCCTAGAACTCAATAGAATAAATGTTACATAAATATACCCCTAGAACTCAATAGAATAAATGTTGCATAAATATACCCCTAGAACTCAATAGAATAAATGTTATTTGGTTTAGATTTATACAAGTGTTGTTCACAAGGTAGGGGTGCACCCCCTTACTTTTTTGATTTTTGTTTTACTTTTTTTTTCTTCATTTTTCACTGTACCCTGTAATCTTTTTCTCTTTCTCCTATAACACAACGGAGTTTGTGTGTGTTGGGGGTTACATTGGAATGAACTTATCCATTATGATCTGTTTATAAATCATGTCTGAGACTCTGTGCATTGTCTCGGATACTAGTGGGTGGGTTTACCTGAAATGTTGTATATGCTTTCTATGTATGGCACGCCAAATTCACAAAAATGAGCTAAACATAGTTTCAGAGTCGATAAACTAGGTTTATCAACTGTAAACTATAGTTAACGATTCGTTAACTATAGTTTTGTAGTTAACGATTCGTTAACTATAGTTTTCATCCGTAAAACTATATTTAACGGTTGTAAACTATAGTTTACAAATGCTAATCCAAGTTTATCTGTCTTTAAATAAACGTTAACAATTAACTATAGTTCACAATTGTTAATCCTAGTTTCACAAATTGTGATACTATATTTATCAGATAAACTATGTTTAACATTCGTTATTTAGAGTTTTTGATCGTAAACTATAGCTAACTGCCATTTTTACTCATAAACTATATTAAACAAAACTGTGTTTATCACTTTTTTTGTGAATTTGGCGCATTAAATGACTATAAACTATATCTTACAAAACTGTGTTTATCACTTTTTTGTGAATTCGGCGCATTTATAAATGACTATAAACTATATCTTACAAACCGTAAACTATCATTTACATTTGTTAATATAGGATTAAACATTCTTTTTAAAGAATTTATCGATGTGTAAACTCCGGACATTTTACTCACAAACTGAATAAAAGTGCGAAGCACTTTTATGTTAAGTTTGTGAGTAAAATGGCCGGAGTTTACACATCGATAAATTCTTCAAAAAGAATGTTTGATTCTTATAATTCCAATTCATTGACTTTATTAACAATTGCAAAAATTTGAATAGTTACCCGCACTATGTTGTTTGTTTTCAGGCGTGTATGAATACATCGCGTTTTCGGATTTATTGATTTGTAAACTCTTGTTCAGCTTTATTTTTGTCCATTCAAAACACTTGTAATAAATAACATTGGAATTATTAATAGTTTAGACTTGTAAACCGTAGTTTACAATCGTGAAACCGTATTTATCAGATAAACTATGTTTTGCAATCGCTAATGATTGTTTTCATTGTTAATTATAGTTTACGCTTGTGAAATATAGATTATCTGTTGACTATGGTTTACAGATGTGAAATATAGATTAACGTCGTTAACTATAGTTTACGGTCCGTAAACTATAGTTTACAGTCGATAAACCTAGTTCATCAACTGTGAAACTATGTTTAGCTCATTTTTGTGAATTTGGCGTGCCATACATAGAAAGCATATACAATGAATTTGGCGTGCCATATCTATGCACTATGATTAGATATGCATCTGATATATTACTAGTAATACTACTAGCATTGAGATAATGAGACCTCTCTTTAGTTCATTTGGTAGAATGCTGGATTTTAAATCTAGGGGCCACCGGTTCAGTGGCAGATGGGTTGTTTCTACATTTTCTCCTTTTCAGTATGTGTCACAAAAAAAAAATTCTGACAAGTCAATATAAAAGTTTGACGAGTTGACATATGTATTTGTACTAATTAAATCGATAGAACATTTGACAAGTAGACGTGTCAGATAAATATGTAAGCTAGTGTCACGAGTCATCATTAGTTACTATTAATTTTAGTAGATACAGTACCCGCAACATTATTCTTGACATGATAAACGATAGAACACAATACACGCACGATAGGATAGGATACACGCACGATACGATAGGATACACGCACGATACGATAGGATACACGGTAAACCTGATAAACGCAAAACCTGATAAATGATCTTCACGATAGACCTGATAAACGCAAAACACGATAAACGATCTTCACGATAAACGGAAAACCTGATAGAAATGTTGTAAATTTAGAAACAAATTAGACAGAACGAAAGTTTGATACGTACAAAATAATTACATTATGTTGATAATAACATTGAAGGATTTCAATATTCATTATATACCTAAAACATATAATTTATTTATCCACGGTTGTACGTTTATTTTTGTTGTTTTTTAAAAATTCTATTTATGTTTTTTTAACGTCATTACAGCTAAAATCCGGAAACTAAACTATATACGGTATTGAATTCATTATTTGGTATCTATATGGATTTTCTCAGCCAATGATTCTACAACGTATATTGTCACCTAATGTTTAATATATGAATCATACAGGGAGTGATTGATTTTTATCTTGCTTAACGTCTCGCTCGAGAATTTTTCACTCATATGGAGACGTCACCATGACCGGTGAAGAGCTTTTAAATTTAGGCCTATGCTCGGCAATTACGGCCATTGAGAAGTGAGGGTTTTTTTTAGCGTGCCACACCTACTGTGACACGGGGCGTTTGTTTTTAAGGTCATCTCCGAGGACCCATGGCATTCACACTTGATGCCGAGCGTTTAGCAATTAAACAGGGAATTAACAAAATGTAATATAACGTAGTGATGTCATGCTTCAATAGCTCTCTTATTCTAATGTCTATTATCTTGGATATCAAATAAAACCAAGTAATATTTTGTGTGTAGCGAGGAAGGGGGTTATTTTGCATCAAGCTCTGAATAAAGCTTTCGGAAAGTATCTTACTTTTTCATTAGATTTAATATACGATCCCGATAGTTTCTGAAGCTACACGATAAACGAATTTCACGATAAACGGAAAACCTGATACACGCAGAACACGATACACGATAGACCTGATAAACGCAAAACACGATAGAAAACGGAAAACCTGATGCACGATAGGATAGGATACACGCACGATACGATAGGATACACGCACGATACGATAGGATACATGAACGATAGAGCACGTTAGGAATGTCAAGAATAACGTTGCGGGTACTGTAGGTGTTGGTCACTATCATGACTATCTTATTAAGATATTGCAATAAAACTAGTGAAATAGACATAATTATCTGACAAAACTAAGAGACCATATTTTTGGAATTTATATATATATTTATATATGGCATACACGTATCAACACTTCGCCGCGAGTTACGTCCCTTTGCGGGGTCAGCCAAAGGTCAATCGGTGAAAAACCAAGTTTTTCATCTTTACCTTACCAAATGTAAGATGTTATTACTTTGAATTTTAGCCAATTGCCAAGTTTTCATACAAGTAAATGGGTTGCCCAAATCTGGGGCATTATTGAAGTTGACTGCAATTGATGGAAAAATAACAGATGTCAAAGCTACAGATAGGAAAATTACAAAGGCCAACGTAGGGAAATACGATTTTTATCCTGGAGATGGCGGACAAGGGACGTAACTTTCGCAAAGTGTTGATACGTGTATTCAATCATCACATTCAGACCTAGGTGATGGCTAGGTCACAATCTGCTCAGAATATTGTAAGTCATTAGTACATACAAAAATTTCAGAGTTGTTGTTCCTTTTCGTTCCCTGATCCCGCATAAAATGAAAATTCATTTGAAAAAAAAAAAAAATTTAAATGCAAAATTCCGAGTTTTATATAGGATCGTCAAACTTGGTACACATACACCTTATGCCAATTGGAGGATACCTATTGTTTCTCAAGGTCAGAGTAACAGGATACAGACTGAACCGTTGGGGTTAGGACAATCAAACTTGGTACACATACACCTTATGCCAAGTGAAAATATTACATAGGCAGTACATGATTTGTCTGTTTTTACGATGCAAAGAAAGTATGTCACACCCTGATGATTGCTGATCTACCTGAAGCCAACCAAATTCTACAAATCATGGTGTAAGATTGATTGATTGATTGTATCTTGCTTAACGTCTCTCTCTCGAGAATTTTTCACTCATATGGAGACGTCACCAAGACTGGTGAAGGGCTTCAAATTTAGGCCTATGCTCGGCGCTTACGGCCATTAAGCAGTGCAAGTTCTTTAGTGTGCCACACCTCCTGTGACACTAGACATCCGTTTTTAAGGTCATCTCCGAGGATCTGTGACATTCACACCTGATGCTGAGCGTTTGGCGATGGAACTGCCACAACCTGTTTTAACAACTAAGATCTGTCACGGCCGGGATTCGAACCAGGCCTTCTGCATGCAAGGCGAACGCTCTAACCTCTAGGCCACCGCGGCGATCTTTGGTGTCAGAAAAACACCCTATATTAGCTTTTCAAGGGCATATATATTATGTACTGTTGGCGATACTCTTATTATGTTCCCCAAACAAAGTTTGGGAACATATTGGTTTTACTCTGTTTCTTATTATTATGTTCCCCAAACAAAGTTTGGGAACATATTGGTTTTACTCTGTTTCTTATTATTATGTTCCCCAAACAAAGTTTGGGAACATATTGGTTTTACTCGGTTTCTTATTATGTTCCCCAAACAAAGTTTGGGAACATATTGGTTTTACTCTGTTTCTTATTATTATTATTATTATTATTATTCTTTCTTTATTCTTGTCACCCTTTTTTGTCCACGAGTGTTCTCAGAAACTACTGAAGGGATCAAGATGAAACTTTTTAGGATGATAGAATACTCTATGTAGATGTGCGGAACAAACGTCATTTTGTCTGAAAATGCATGCATGTGCATGCACGTGCATTGGAATTTTTGTTTACAAATTTTGGAATGCGTCTAACTTTTTTTATTTTTCAATGACATCGTTTGATATTTATATTGCAGGTATACCTTGAGACCCTTAACCGTTTGGCATCGTCAAAATTTCAATTCTGCACGTGCATGCACGTGTGCTTCAATTTGATTGGATAATACAAAACCGTTTATAACTTTCATGTAAATTAAGACAATTTGATGATATTTACAGGATAGGTAGAGATTTTAAATATCTACAAATTCTTGTAATAAAAATTGCAAACGCGCATGCGCACGCACGTGTATTGTCTTTTGAAGTTTCAATTCTTTCAATGACCATAACTTTTTTGTTTTTGGTCAAAATCTTTTCAAACTTGTATTGTATATGTATCTTGATATTCTTAACAAAAGTGTGCAGTCATAATTACTATCCGGCACGTGCATGCACGTGTGCTAAATTCTGATTGGACGATTTTCAAATCGCCATAACTTTCTGATAAATGATGGAAACAATATCAAATTTATACTGTAGGTATATCTATCAAATGTCTATTGAATGACATCAACATTGATGCTGAGTCATACTCACGTGCCCGTGTATGCACGTGCATAGCTTTTCTTTCATTTTTCGGGTACTAAAATGGTCATAACTATTGAATTAAAAACTGAAATGAATTCAAATTTACCCTGAGGATCTATGATATGAATGTCTGTGAAATGGTGTCAACAAAATTTCCATTATCAAAATCGCGTGCGCGTGAATGCGCGTGCATTGTAATTTTTGACGTCTAAATTTGAGTATTGGTCTATAACATTTTGAGATTGCAATGAATAGGTTTGAAAATTAGGTTGCAGGTATGTTTTGGGCCTGTCAATTTATTAATAGTCTCAAAATCACTTCCCTGCACGCGCATGCACGTGCACTTAATTCTGATTGGACGATTTTGAAATCCCAATAACTTTCTTAAGAGTGAAGCGATCGATACCAAATTCATATAGTAAGTATATTGTTGAAATCTCTATTGATTAGCATCAACAAAATTGTTGTGTGGTACTCACGCGCACGTGTATGCACGTGTATTGATTTCGGTCTTTGTAGTTTTGAGTTGCCGTTAATTTCTCGTTTTTCATTGAACAGTTGTGAAACTTCTCTTGTACTCATATGGTAAGACTTCTAATGTATCGAGATGGTCGAATTATTTATATGCACGTACGTGTACGTGCACAAAACTCTCAGATCTTTATAACTAATTTGAACTAGTATGAAATGGACTGAACGTTATAAGATAATTATATATTCACATGCTTCACAGTTTGCAATGGTCAAAACCACTTGTACTGAAATAAATGACACCACTTGCTAAATGGGGGAATGTTTGGGGAACATCTGTAACGGTACCCGTTACAATAAGTACTAGTTATTATTATTATTCTTTCTTTCTTCTTGGGATTTTTTGTCCACGAGTGTTCTCAGAAACTACTCAAGGGATCAATATGAAACCTTTTTAGGATGATAGTATAGCATATGTAGATGTGCGGAACGAATGTCATTTTGCATGAAAATGCATGCATGTGCATGCACGTGCATTGGATTTTTTGTTTACAAACTTTGGAATTAGTCTAACTTTTTTATTTTTCAATGAAATCGTTTCCTATTTATATCGTAGGTATAACATGGGACCCTTAACTGTTTGGCATCGTCAAAATTTCAATTTTGCACGCGCATGCACGTGTGCTTCAATTTGATTGGATAATACAAAACCGTTTATAACATTCATACCAATTAAGGAAATTTAATGATATTTACAGGATAGGTAGAGATTTCAAATATCTACAGATCGATGTAATAAAAATTGCAAACGCGCATGCGCACGCACGTGCATTGTCTTTTGAAGGTTCAATTCTTTCAATGACCATAACTTTTTTGTTTTTTGTCCAAATCTTTTCAAACTTGTATTGTATATGTATCTTGATATTCTTAACAAAAGTGTACAGTCATAATTACCATCCGGCACGTGCATGCACGTGTGCTAAATTGTGATTGGACGATTTTCAAATCGCCATAACTTTCTTACAAATGATGGAAACAATATGAAATTTATACTGTAAGTATATCTATCAAATGTCTATTGAATGACATCAACATTGATGCTGAGTCATGCTCACGTGCCCGTGTATGCACGTGCATAGCTTTTCTTTCATTTTTAGGTACTAAAATGGTCATTACTATTGAATTAAAAACTCAAATGAATTCAAATTTACCCTGAGGATCTATGATATGAATGTTTATGAAATGGTGTCAACAAATTTTCCATTATCAAAATTGCGTACGCGTGAATGCGCGTGCATTGTAATTTTTGACGTCTAAATTCAAGTATTGGTCTATAACATTTTTAAATTGCAATGAATAGGATTGAAATTTAGGTTGCAGGTATGGTTTGGGCCTCTCAATTTATTAATAGTCTCAAAATCACTTCCCTGCACGCAGATGCACGTGCGCTTAATTCTGATTGGACGATTTTGAAATCCCAATAACTTTCTGATGAGTGAAGCGATCGATACCAAATTCATATAGTAAGTATATTGTTCAAATGTCTATTGATTAGCATCAACAAAATTGTTGTGTGGTACTCACGCGCACGTGTATGCACGTGCATTGATTTCGGTCTTTGTAGTTTTGAGTTGCCGTTAATTTCTCATTTTTCATTGAACAGTTGTGAAACTTCTCTTGTACTCATATAGTAAGACTTCTAATGTATCGAGATGGTCGAATTATTTATATGCACGTGCATGCACGTACATGCACATGCACAAAACTCTCTGATCTTTATAGCTGATTTGAACTAGTATGAAATGGACTGAACGTTACAAGATAGTTATATATTCACATGCTACACAGTTTGCAATGGTCAAAACAACTTGTACTGAAATAAATGTCACCACTTACTAAATGGGGGAATGTTTGGGGAACATCTGTAACGGTCCCCGTTACAATAAGTACTAGTTATTATGTTCCCCAAACAAAGTTTGGGAACATATTGGTTTTACTCTGTTTCTTATTATTATTATGTTCCCCAAACAAAGTTTGGGAACATATTGGTTTTACTCTGTTTCTTATTATTATGTTCCCCAAACAAAGTTTGGGAACATATTGGTTTTACTCTGTTTCTTATTAAGGTCTTCCGTCTCCTGCGGAAGACCTTACTATTATTGTTCGCGTTCTTCTTCTTCATCATTATTATTATTATTTATTATTATTATTTTCCTTGGTAGTACACGCGTTTTTCTCAGCCATTTCTCGATCGATTTTCACGAAATTTTCAGGAAAGATGTCTTGTGATGACGAGACTTTGCTTGCAAAATTTCGTGCTTGACGTCACTTCCGGTCAGGAGTTATCTCTCTTTTAGTGACTTTTTGAAGGGCCTTGTTGTCCACGCATCTCCTCCGTTAGTTTTGAAGCTAGAGTCTTGAAATTTCTACACAAGATAGAGTAAACATTTTAGAAGATTTGTGGCAGATTCGATTTTACCGGAGGCTATTTGCCTGAACGCTCGCCTGGACCTGAAAAAATGGATGCCAAAATTTTTCGCCGATTTCGGCCATTTTTGACCTTTGATCTCCAATATCTTTTTTCTTGCAAATATTTTGTTAAGACATGTAGAACAAAAGTTGTGCACATTTACGAGATCTTTTCGAAAATATCAAGATTTAGGGGCTAGCCCCTTAAATTAGGGATCTAGAAGGGCTCAAAGTCTAGATCAAATATCTCAAAAATCGTTAATATTTTGGTATAAGTCAAAGAACAAAAAATGTTCATCTCAACAATCCAAATCTATTCATATAAAAATTTAGGTCATATGTTACGTAATAAGGGATTTTAAGGGCCAAAACCATACATTTTTTACCCCTTGTATCTCGAAAACGACAAATATTTTGAAAAGCAATAAAGAACAAAAGTTGTTCAGAATGATGATCTGAACAATATGCATATTTCGTTTTTACCCTATGTGGCCCCGTTAGGGAGCTACAGTTTGGCCCCTAAAAATTACTTCTAGAAATAACTCGAGAACGGTAAAGAATTTCTAAATACTTGTTGAACAAAAAATGTTTGAAATGTCACGACCTTTCTTACGATATCAAGCAAAAGGGGCCGACCCTTTAAATTAGGGGTTCAGAAGGGTCCAAAGGTTTATGAGAATATCTCAGAAACTATTAATATTTTGTAATAAGTCATTGAAGCGGAAATGTTCATCTAAACGAGCTTGTTCTTATCAAATCAAAAAGTAGGTCATATGTTACGTAATAAGGGATTTTAAGGGCCAAAATCATAAATAATTGACGCCTCATATCTTGAAAACGACAAATATTTTGAAAAGCATTATTGAACAAAAGTTGTTCAGAATGATAATCTAAACAATATGTACATTTCGTTTTTTCCCTATGTGGCCCCGTTAGGGAGCTACAGTTTGGCCCCTAAATATTTCTTGTAGAGATAACTCGAGAACGGTAAAGAATTTCTAAATACTTGTTGAGCAAAAAATGTTTAAAATGACAAGGCCTTTCTTACGATATCAAGCAAAACGGGCTGGCCCTTTAAATTAGGGGTTCAGAAGGGTCCAAATGTTTTTGAGAATATCTCAGAAACTATTAATATTTTATAATAAGTTGTAGAAGCGGAAATGTTCATCTCAACGAGCTTGATCTTATCAAATCAAAAAGTAGGTCATATGTTACGTAATTAGAGATTTTAAGGGCCAAAATCGTAAATATTTGACGCCTCATACCTTTAAAACGACATATTTTTTGAAAAGCATTATTGAACAAAAGTTGTTCAATGTGTCATAACCTATCGATCAATATCAAAAAATGGGTCTGTGGGCCTCATGGCTCGCCTGTAGAGTCGATTTTTGTCGATATCAGTCGATTTCAAAAACTTGTAACTGGTAAATATTTTGTAAGGACATATTGAACAAAAGTTGTTCAGTTTATCGAGATCCATCGATTGATATCAAGAAATAGGCCTATGGTCCTAATGGCTCGCCTGTAGAGTCGATTTTTTGTCGATATCGGTCGATCTCAATAACGTTTTACAGGTAAATATTTTGTAAAGACATATAGAACTAAAGTTGTTGAGTCTATAGAGGGCTAACAAATGACATCAAGAAATAGGCCCGCGGGCCTTATGGCTCGCCTGGAGAGTCGAATTTCAAACGAATTTCACCGCAACTTTGCTTCAGAAGCTTATGATATGAAAAATTGATTATATCTAAAGTGTCTTAAAGTCGGAAACTAAATTGGGACTCATTTGTCTTTTTTTTTTTTTTTTTTAACTCCGAGTGCATCAACAAATCGGACGGAAGACCTACTCGTTGCTCGCAACGAGATCGTGTCTAGTTATTATTATTATTTTTCTTTCTTTCTTCTTGGGACTTTTTTGTCCACGAGTGTTCTCAGAAACTACTCAAGGGATCAATATGAAACCTTTTTAGGATGATAGTATAGCATATGTAGATGTGCGGAACGAATGTCATTTTGTCTGAAAATGCATGCATGTGCATGCACGTGCATTGGATTTTTTGTTTACAAACTTTGGAATCAGTCTAACATTTTTATTTTTCGATGAAATCATTTCCTATTTATATCGTAGGTATAACTTGGGACCCTTAACTGTTTGGCATCGTCAAAATTTCAATTCTGCACGCGCATGCACGTGTGCTTCAATTTGATTGGATAATACAAAACCGTTTATAACATTCACACCAATTAAGGAAATTTAATGATATTTATAGGATAGGTAGACATGCCAAATATCTACAGATCGATGTAATAAAAATTGCAAACGCGCATGCGCACGCACGTGCATTGTCTTTTGAAGGTTCAATTCTTTCAATGACCATAACTTTTTTGTTTTTTGTCCAAATCTTTTCAAACTTGTATTGTATATGTATCTTGATATTCTTAACAAAAGTGTATAATCATAATTACCATCCGGCACGTGCATGCACGTGTGCTAAATTGTGATTGGACGATTTTCAAATCACCATAACTTTCTTACAAATGATGGAAACAATATGAAATTTATACTGTAAGTATATCTATCAAATGTCTATTGAATGACATCAACATTGATGCCGAGTCATACTCACGTGCCCGTGTATGCACCTGCATAGCTTTTCTTTCATTTTTCGGGTACAAAAATGGTTATAACTATTGAATTAAAAACTGAAATGAATTCAAATTTACCCTGAGGATCTATGATATGAATGTCTATGAAATGGTGTCAACAAATTTTCCATTATCAAAATTGCGTGTGCGTGAATGCGCGTGCATTGTAATTTTTGACGTCTAAATTTAAGTATTGGTCTATAACATTTTGAGATTGCAATGAATAGGTTTGAAAATCAAGTTTCAGGTATGTTTTGGGCCTCTCAATTTACTAATAGTCTCAAAATCACTTCCCTGCACGCGCATGCACGTGCGCTTAATTCTGATTGGACGATTTTGAAATCCCAATAACTCTCTTATGAGTGAAGCAATCGATACCAAATTCATATCGTAAGTATATTATTCAAATGTCTATTGAATATTATCAACAAAATTGTTGTGTGGTACTCAGACGCACGTGTATGCACGTGCATTGATTTCGGTCTTTGTAGTTTCGAGTTGCCGTTATTTTCTCGTTTTTCATTGAACAGTTGTAAAACTTCTCTTGTACTCATATAGTAAGACTTCTAATGTATTGAGATGGTCGAATTATTCATATGCACGTACATGCACGTACGTGCACGTGCACAAAACTCTCAGATCTTTATAACTGATTTGAACTAGTATGAAATGGACTGAACGTTATAAGATAGTTATATATTCACATGTTTCACAGTTTGCAATGGTCAAAACCACTTGTACTGAAATAAATGACACCACTTGCTAAATGGGGGAATGTTTGGGGAACATCTGTAACGGTCCCCGTTACAATAAGTACTAGTTATGTTCCCCAAACGAAGTTTGGGAACATATTGGTTTTACTCTGTTTCTTATTATTATGTTCCCCAAACAAAGTTTGGGAACATATTGGTTTTACTCGGTTTCTTATTATTATTATTATTATTTTTCTTTCTTTCTTCTTGGGAATTTTTTGTCCACGAGTGTTCTCAGAAACTACTCAAGGGATCAATATGAAACCTTTTTAGTATCATAGTATAGCATATGTAGATGTGCGGAACGAATGTCATTTTGTCTGAAAATGCATGCATGTGCATGCACGTGCATTGGATTTTTTCTTTACAAACTTTGGAATCAGTCTAACTTTTTTATTTTTCAATGAAATCGTTTGCTATTTATATCGTAGGTATAACTTGGGACACTTAACTGTTTGGCATCGTCAAAATTTCAATTCTACACGCGCATGCACGTGAGCTTCAATTTGATTGGATAATACAAAACCGTCTATAACTTTCATGTTAATAAAGAAAATCTAATGATATTTACAGCATTGGTAGACATGTCAAGTACTAAAAGATTGATGTAATAAAATTTGCATACGCGCATGCGCACGTACGTGCATTGTCTTTTGAAGGTTCAATTCTTTCAATGACCATAACTTTTTTGTTTTTTGTCAAAATCATTTCAAACTTGGGTTGTATATGTATATTAATATTCTTAACAAATGTGTATACTCATAATTACTATCTGGCACGTTCATGCACGTGTGCTAAATTCTGATTGGACGATTTTCAAATCGCCCTAACTTACTTGTAAATAATGGAAACAATATGAAATTTATACTGTAGGTATATCTATCAAATGCCTATTGAATGACATCAACATTGATGCTCAATCATACTCACGTGCGCGTGTATGCACGTGCATAGCTTTTCTTTCATTTTTCGGGTACTAAAATGGTCATAACTATTGAATTAAAAACTGAAATGAATTCAAATTTACCCTGAGGATCTATGATATGAATGTCTATGAAATGGTGTCAACAAATTTTCCATTATCAAAATGGCATGCGCGTGAATGCGCGTGCATTGTAATTTTTGACGTCTAAATTTGAGTATTGGTCTATAACATTTTGAGATTGCAATGAATAGGTTTGAAAATTAGGTTGCAGGTATGTTTTGGGCCTCTCGATTTATTAGTAGTCTCAAAATCACTTCCCTGCACGCGCATGCACGTGCGCTTAATTCTGATTGGACGATTTTGAAATCCCAATAACTTTCTTATGAGTGAAGCAATCGATACCAAATTCATATAGTAAGTATATTGTTCAAATGTCTATTGAATAGCATCAACAAAATTGCTGTGTGGTACTCACGCGCACGTGTATGCACGTGCATTGATTTCGGTCTTTGTAGTTTTGAGTTGCCGTTAATTTCTCGTTTTTCATTGAACAGCTGTGAAACTTCTCTTGTACTCATATAGTAAGACTTCTAATGTATCGAGATGGTCGAATTATTTACATGCACGTGCACAAAACTCTCAAATCTTTATAACTGAATTGAACTAGTATGAAATGGACTGAACGTTATAAGATAGTTATATATTTACATGCTACACAGTTTGCAATGGTCAAAACAACTTGTACTGAAATAAATGTCACCACTTACTAAATGGGGGAATGTTTGGGGAACATCTGTAACGGTCCCCGTTACAATAAGTACTAGTTATTATTATTTTTCTTTCTTTCTTCTTGGGACTTTTTTGTCCACGAGTGTTCTCAGAAACTACTCAAGGGATCAACATGAAACCTTTTTAGGATGATAGTATAGCATATGTAGATGTGCGGAATGAATGTCATTTTGTCTGAAAATGCATGCATGTGCATGCACGTGCATTTGATTTTTTGTTTACAAACTTTGGAATCAGTCTAACATTTTTATTTTTCGATGAAATCGTTTCCTATTTATATGGTAGGTATAACTTGGGACCGTTAACTGTTTGTCATCGTCAAAATTTCAATTCTGCACGCGCATGCACGTGTGCTTCAATTTGATTGGATAATACAAAAGTGTTTATAACATTCATGTCAATTAAGGAAATTTAATGATATTTACAGGATAGGTAGACATGCCAAATATCTACAGATCAATGTAATAAAAATTGCTAACGCGCATGCGCACGCACGTGTATTGTCTTTTGAAGGTTCAATTCTTTCAATGACCATAACTTTTTTGTTTTTTGTCAAAATCTTTTCAAACTTGTATTGTATATGTATCTTGATATTCTTAACAAAAGTGTATAATCATAATTACCATCCGGCACGTGCATGCACGTGTGCTGAATTCTGATTGGACGATTTTCAAATCGCCATAACTTTCTTGTAAATAATTGAAACAATATGAAATTTATACTGTAAGTATATCTATCAAATGTCTATTGAATGACATCAACATTGATGCTCAGTCATACTCACGTGCGCGTGTATGCACGTGCATAGCTTTTCTTTCATTTTTCGGGTACTAAAATGGCTATAACTATTGAATTAAAAACTTAAATGAATTCAAATTTACCCTGAGGATCTATGATATGAATGTCTATGAAATGGTGTCAACAAATTTTCCATTATCAAAATCACGTGTGCTTGAATGCGCGTGCATTGTAATTTTTGACGTCTAAATTTAAGTATAGTTCTATAACATTTTGAGATTGCAATGAATAGGTTTGAAAATTAGGTTGCAGGTATGTTTTGAGCCTGTCAATTTATTAATAGTCTCAAAATCACTTCCCTGCACGCGCATGCACGTGCGCTTAATTCTGATTGGACGATTTTGAAATCCCAATAACTTTCTTAAGAGTGAAGCGATCGATACCAAATTCATATAGTAAGTATATTGTTCAAATGTCTATTGATTAGCATCAACAAAATTGCTGTGTCGTACTCACGCGCACGTGTATGCACGTGCATTGATTTCGGTCTTTGTAGTTTTGAGTTGCCGTTAATTTCTCGTTTTTCATTGAACAGTTGTGAAACTTCTCTTGTACTCATATAGTAAGACTTGTAATGTATCGAGATGGTCGAATTATGTATATGCACGTACATGCACGTACGTGCACGTGCACAAAACTCTCAGATCTTTATAACTGATTTGAACTAGTATGAAATGGACTGAACGTTATAATATACTTATATATTCACATACTACACAGTTTGCAATGGTCAAAACCACTGGTACTGAAATAAATGTCACCACTTACTAAAAGGGGGAATGTTTGGGGAACATCTGTAACGGTCCCCGTTACAATAAGTACTAGTTATTATTATTATTATTATTCTTTCTTTATTCTTGTCACCCTTTTTTGTCCACGAGTGTTCTCAGAAACTACGGAAGGGATCAAGATGAAACCTTTTTAAGATGATAGAATACTCTATGTAGATGTGCGGAACGAACTTCATTTTGTCTGAAAATGCATGCATGTGCATGCACGTGCATTGGATTTTTTGTTTACAAATTTTGGAATGCGTCTAACTTTTTTATTTTTCAATGAAATCGTTTGATATTTATATTGCAGGTATAACTTGAGACCTTTAACCGTTTGACATCGTCAAAATTTCAATTCTGCACGCGCATGCACGTGTGCTTCAATTTGATTGGATAATACAAAACCATTTATAACTTTCATGTAAATTAAGACAATTTGATGATATTTACAGGATAGGTAAAGATTATAAATATCTACAAATCTATGTTAAAAAAATTGAAAACGCGTATGCGCACGCACGCGCATTGACATTTGAACGTTCAATTCTTTCAATGACCATAACGTTTTTGTTTTTTGTCAAACTCTTTTCAAACTTGTCTTGTATATGTATCTTGATATTCTTAACAAAAGTGTACAGACATAATTACCATCCGGCACGTGCATGCACGTGTGCTAAATTCTGATTGGACGCTTTTCAAATCGCCATAACTTTTTTATAAATGATGGAAACAATATGAAATTCATACTGTAAGTATATCTATCAAATGTCTATTGAATGACATCAACATTGATGCTGGGTCATACTCACGTGCCCGTGTATGCACGTGCATATCCTTTCTTTCATTTTTCGGGTACTAAAATGGTCATAACTATTGAATTAAAAACTGAAACGAATTCAAATTTACCCTGAGGATCTATGATATGAATGTCTATGAAATGGTGTCAACAAATTTTCCATTATCAAAATCGCATGCGCGTGAATGCGCGTGCATTGTAACTTTTGACGTCTAAATTAAAGTATTCGTCTATAACATTTTGAGATTGCAATGAATAGGTTTGAAAATTAGGTTGCAGGTATGTTTTGGGCCTCTCAATTTACTAATAGTCTCAAAATCACTTCCCTGCACGCGAATGCACGTGCGTTTAATTCTGATTGGACGATTTTGAAATCCCCATAACTTTCTTATGAGTGAAGCAATCGATACCAAATTCATATGGTAAGTATATTGTTCAAATGTCTATTGAATAGCATCAACAAAATTGCTGTGTGGTACTCACGCGCACGTGTATGCACGTGCATTGATTTCGGTCTTTGTAGTTTTGAGTTGCCGTTAATTTCTCGATTTTCATTGAACAGTTGTGAAACTTCTCTTGTACTCATATAGCAAGACTTCTAATGTATCGACATGATCGAATTATTTATATCCACGTGCATGCACGTACGTGCACGTGCACAAAACTCTCAGATCTTTATAACTGATTTGAACTAGTATGAAATGGACTGAACGTTATAAGATAGTTATATATTCACATGCTACACACTTTGCAATGGTCAAAACAACTTGTACTGAAAGAAATGTCACCACTTACTAAATGGGGGAATGTTTGGGGAACATCTGTAACGGTCCCCGTTACAATAAGTACTAGTTATTATTATTATTCTTTCTTTCTTCTTGGGACTTTTTTGTCCACGAGTGTTCTCAGAAACTACTCAAGGGATCAATGTGAAACCTTTTTAGGATGATAGTATAGCATATGTAGATGTGCGGAACGAATGTCATTTGTCTGAAAATGCTTGCATGTGCATGCACGTGCATTGGATTTTTTGTTTACAAACTTTGGAATCAGTCTAACTTTTTTACTTTTCAACGAAATCGTTTCCTATTTATATCGTAGGTATATCTTGAGAAGCTTAACTGTTTGGCATCGTCAAAATTTCAATTCTGCACGCGCATGCACGTGTGCTTCAATTTGATTGGATAATACAAAACCATTTATAACATTCATACCAATTACGGAAATTTATTGATATTTACAGGATAGGTAGACATGTCAAATATCTACAGATTGATGTATTAAAAATTGCAAACGCGCATGCGCACGGACGTGCATTGTCTTTTGAAGGTTCAATTCTTTCAATGACCATAACTTTTTTGTTTTTTGTCAAAATCTTTTCAAACTTGTATTGTATATGTATCTTGATATTTTTAACAAAAGTGTACAGTCATAATTACCATCCGCCACGTGCATGCACGTGTGCTATATTCTGATTGGACGATTTTCAAATCGCCATAACTTTCTTATAAATGATGGAAACAATATGAAATTTATACTGTAAGTATATCTATCAAATGTCTATTGAATGACATCAACATTGATGCTGGGTCCTACTCACGTGCGCGTGTATGCACGTGCATAGCTTTTCTTTCATTTTTCGGGTACTAAAATGGTCATAACTATTGAATTAATAACTGAAATGAATTCAAATTTACCCTGAGGATCTATGATATGAATGTCTACGAAATGGTGTCAACAAATTCTCCATTATGAAAACCGCGTGCGCGTGAATGCGCGTGCAATGTAATTTTTGACGTCTAAATTTAAGTATTGGTCTATAACATTTTGAGATTGCAATGAATAGGTTTGAAAATTAGGTTGCAGGTATGTTTTAGGCCTCTCAATTTATTAATAGTCTCAAAATCACTTCCCTGCATGCGCATGCACGTGCGCTTAATTCTGATTGGACGATTTTGAAATTCCAATAACTTTCTTATGAGTGAAGCAATCGATACCAAATTCATATAGTAAGTATATTGTTCAAATGTCTATTGATTAACATCAACAAAATTGTTGTGTGGTACTCACGCGCACGTGTATGCACGTGTATTGATTTCGATCTTTGTAGTTTTGAGTTGCCGTTAATTTCTCGTTTTTCATTGAACAGTTGTGAAACTTCTCTTGTACTCATATGGTAAGACTTCTAATGTATCGAGATGGTTGAATTATGTATATGCACGTACGTGCACGTGCACAAAACTCTCGGATCTTTATAACTGATTTGTATTAGCATGAAATGGACTGAACGTTATAAGATAGTTATATATTCACATGTTTCACAGTTTGCAAAGGTCAAAACCACTTGTACTGAAATAAATGACACCACTTGCTAAATGGGGGAATGTTTGGGGAACATCTGTAACGGTCCCCGTTACAATCAGTACTAGTTTTAATTGGGGTTCTTTGGGGAATTTACGAGGTTCTATGTGGTAAAAAGACGCACACCACTTCAGGTGGAAAACTTCCGGAAACAATCATAACATTTTTTTTTTCGTGTTTGTGTATTATCAACTTGGTTTACCGCGAACATGTAAGATGTCCAGGTTCCTAATTCTAGTCCTGGGTTGGCCAAAAAAACGGGGAAAACAATGCAGGTACTAATGTAAACAATCAGTGTCAAAACACTTATTTACACGGAAAAATATTCGTAAATGTTTGTTTACATTTGCAGAGATGACTGAAAACAACAGATTGCAATAACTGTTTAAGGACAGTGTGAAGGATAAAAATCCTCACCCCCTTTCACCATATGCAGTGGTGGATTTTGAGGGGAGCACCCTCCCTCCTTCCACCTTTGTCAACACAAACTCACATTACATAGATGAAAATTCCAGATTTGGCACCCAAAATGGCTGAGTAGTTTGGCTAATACTTGACTCCACACCCACTTTCGGAAATCATGGATATGGGAGAAGACAAATCTATGACATACAGCATAAGGTACGGATGACAAGCTTATGAATAATATCAATAGGTCTATTAGACTCTATTTGAGTTTATCAATGGAATTTGATGATAAATGTTTATATATTAAAGAACTGAGAGAAAATGTGGAGAAAACAGTGAAGACCAATGTTCTTCATCAGCAGGTTTGGTTTCATAGAAATGTGCTGAATTAGATAATATTGTGGATTTTACATTTACTCGTGATAAAGACTTGGTTTTCATCATATTCATTCATAGACAATTAAAACTACATGCAGTCTTTAAGATTTATGTTTTAAGTCAGCATTTCTCAAATTCTTATAATGGTCGTTATAAAGATCTTGTTTGCCAATACAACCTGTCATTGGGTCAAATGCTTTCTGACATGTTTCATACAATTACCTGATTGGGATAAAGGGCTCATAGCGGGTATGGCCTGTCAATAGGGAGTACTTATTCCTAGGTACCTGATCCCACCTCTGGTATATCCAGGGGTCTGTGTTTGCCCAACTCTCTATTTTGTATTCCCATTGGTAGCTATGAGATCGATCACTTCGTTATCTTCACCTTTTCATATACATGCATTCATGAATATTTTACCTTGAAATTTTCATGTAACAAGTGAATCTCATATTTTGTATCATTTGTTATCCTCAAAGTTATAGTGGATCTAAGAGGGGTGGAGGATTTTAAAATAGCTTGTGAACACTTTTCCTATATGGCTTATCGGAGTTCATATAATGTCTAAGTTCTTGCTCATGCTTTCTCCTCCATTCTATGCAGTACATTAAGGGGAAGAGGTTTCATTTGGAGCACTTTCAATTTGGGGAGACATTTAATTTTCATAAAAGCAATCTCTAGTTTTAATATAGATTGCTCATAGTAAGGCCTTTCATGTCATACTATGACCTTTAACCTTGTGTCCTTGGAATTTAATCTACTTTGAATAAAACAACCTGTTTAATATCTCTGGAACTATTCAAGGTCGGGCTTTCATATTTTGTATATAGCTTCTTTATGACATGACCTTGTGATACAATAGTGTTTGATCTTGTGACCTTAATCAACTTTTTGAAACACCTGACCTATTCAGTATCTCCTGACCTATTTAAGGTATTTCATATACTTTCATATTTAGTATATAGTTTTTTTATTGCAAGACCTTGTAATACTTTAAGTATTTGACCTGGTAACCTTGACCTGGAAGTTTCACCTACTTTTAATGAAAATCTGACCTATTCAATATCTCCTGAACTATTTATTTTAAAGGTAGATCTTTCATATTTATTAATATAGATCTCTAAGTATGGCAAGACCTTTCATTTCATACCATGACCTAGTGACCTTGGTCTTATACAGAACATCAAGGTCATGTTAGTCATATTTGTATTGAAGCATCTCTTTGTTCATGTGAATTCATTTTCAGTTATATTGTGATCCTTTAGGGCCACCATAGGGGGTCACCAATTTTCATGGAAATTACAATTAATGTAAGATTGATAAAAAGATCTTTTGAGAATTACAACAGCTGAACTATGAAAGACCAAGGTGACTTAGGTGAGTGAAGTGGCCCATGAGTCTTGTTTATGCCCCATGCCTAAATTAAGTCAGTGGGCATATTGTTTTTTTCTTATCTGTTTGAAACTTAAACCTTGCTCATAACTTTTGAATGGTGAGTGATAGAACTCTCATATTTCATATTTTTATTAGGTCACCTGATTAAACTCAGGTGACCTACTGCAATTGGTCAGCATCTGTCGTCCATCATTTGTCAATTGAACATTTTTAACCTCTTCTTGATAATTACCATTCCAATTTTTCCAGCTTTGGTATGAAGCATCTTTGGGACAAAGTTTGCTTGAATTTTAAATTTCAGGACTCCTACACCTCTGGTGCCTTGAAGGTGGGACAAAAACTGCCAAAAATTGACCAGCTTTCGAAAATCTTCTTTTCTACCATACATATCTTTAAGAAAACTAAATGCATAGTGACAGTTGAGCAGGAAGGCATCTACCAAAATTTGTAAATTTCATGAAACCCTGGGTAGAGGTTCTGATTCCAAGGTGGGGCCAAACTTGGTTTTTAGGATTCTTTTTTTTTCTGTAACCAAATTCATTTATTTCTTTAAAAACCCTTATACTATGATGACAATAAATCATATACAAACTTACATTTTCTGGTAAGAAATACAAGTTACAGGGAATGAAAGTAAGACAAAATGTAAGCCCAGAAATCACGGAGGACAGACTAAACCATACATGTATTCTTATAATAAACATACACAGTTTTTCACTAGGATCTGGTTTTGACACGAGATTGAAACGTTTAAGTATACATTCAGTCTAACAAAATAGTGACTTCATCCAAAAAATATTCAAAAGAAGATGCAACTTAGATATATATATTACTTGTTTTACCCCAAATATTAAGTGGACTGCAAATCTGTAACATTTTCTTTCATACAGTTTAAAATTTCTACTGATGAACTTATACAATCATTGAGAAATTTGAAAGCCAGAAATTTTTATTTTTTTAATCTTTTATTATTTTTCAACATACATTCTGTAAATAGTTCATGGTATATCTTCATAATATATATGTAATATAGAATTACAGAAGTGTTTAGTTATTTCATAGAGAGATAGAAAGAGAGAGAGAAAGAGAGCTATGAAAACATTTGGTTCCATCTGTTCCAAAGGGCATACAATTTTTCAGTATCACCATTTTTATAAAAATGAATTTTTGTGTTTCATATAGAATAACTTTTAAAATGATCATGCAAAACACATTCTCAAATTTTTTTCTGTACACCTTGCTGTATAAATATAATACTTTAACCAAAGGATGAGAATATTTTGTATATACCCTTGTTTTTCTCAAGGATGCCTTCTATAAAAGACTTTTTTGTAAAGACTAGTTGACAATATGTTCTCTGTTCTAAATAAACTTCAAAATCAGCTAGAAATGATTGAACACAATTACATTTCCATAGAATATGTTCTATTTTTTCCTCCTCTTTGTGACAAAAGGTTACACATTTTTGAGTTCACTTTTTTTATTTTAAATAAAAATGAATTTGTTGCTAAAATTTTATTAAGTATTCTATATTGGAACCATTGAAGTTTACTATTTTTTGTTATTATGAAAGGTATTTTGTGGAATATTCTCCACTCTGAGTATTATCTATTTCTAAGAGTTCACTCCATCTTATTTTGCCTGTTTTACGTCACAGAGGAATTTTTGTTAAGAAGTTCATTAAAGCATTTGGAGTTTTTACATTTCAGTACATTGTATATGTTTGACATAATGAATGGATTTGCCAACTTTTTATAACATATGTTTTTGGAAGACTTTTTAATCCAAGTCTTTATTGCATGAATAATGCCATGCATATACTAAGAAATTGATTTTCACATTTGGATAAGTATCACAAAAAGTTTCATAGCTAAAAAAAAAACTACCATCTTCTTCAATAATATCATTTATGTGTCTGATTTTACTGTCAAAGATTTGTTTATTAAAAAAGTTTCCGGACCAATATAAATCATATGTTTATAAAATACAAGTCAGAGTCGACTGCAGTAGCATTTGATTCTGTACAAGCATTTTGTAGTTCAACGATTTGAATACATACATCCAAAAGTTATTTATCAAGGATTTCAAGAGTAACTTGACATATTCAATCCCACAAGAAATGAACCTATTTAGTTCAAAGCCAGGTAATTAAGTTATTAAAAAAAACCCTGTTTGTAGAAATAAGATGTCATATCCATGCAGAATAACATTGATGCTATGAAAGATTTTAGATTAATACTTAGGTTTCAATTAAAATATCTGCTTTCAATAGGGTTTTCTGATGGAAAACAATTCGTAAGAAAAACATTTTGTAACAGGAACTGGTGGGGGTGGGTGGGTACTGCCCTTTCTTAAGACAATTATATCAATGTTCTTTGCATTGGCCCATTTCCATTTACTTTATTCTTAAATCAATGATGGATTTAAAATATAATTTATATAATGGATTATATTACAAGAATGCTAGTCTGTATACCATGCTAGTGTCAAAGTCAAGTTGTTTGATTGTAAAAGTGTCAGCACTTCTCACAAAACTTCTGAGTATTCTGTCACTGCTATGGTTTCCTGATCAGATCAACCAAGTGACAATCTAACCAATTTAGGACTTTTAACAAAACATTAATGTTACTCTATGTCGATATCTATATTAGTAAAGTTATGAATTAATTTCAAAACTTGGTCAATGATGTTAGTACATGTAAATAAATCTATGCTATAAAGTGATAATTCAGATCTTCATTTAACTTTGATTATCCTAAACAAATAAATGATTATCATCGCAGTTACCTTTGAATCTCATAAAACATGTACACTATGTGCTGAGTGATTAAAATCAAATGCTTTCACATTTTCAGAATGTCTTGGAATAAGACAAGATCTCCGGGAGACAGACCCCGACTAATTTGGTCATCACTGCTGAGCTGACACCAAATTGTGACTAATTAGCATGTATCCCAGAATCTTGAAGGTATAGAATATTGTTCTGGGATCATATATTGTCAGAATGGCCTTAAGTAAAACAGTTCACTCAGACAGAACCAGATTCAAAAAACTGAGCTTGGTCATCCTCGAGGAATTGACACCTATGTTGCAAGACATACTTCAACATCAAATCTCGCCAAATCAAATATTTAATCAAGTTAAACGACAGACGTCACTTTTCAAAAAGCTTAGAGGGGAACAAATATCATTGATTCAGAATGCGCAGAATGATGGGTACAAAGAATTCGATATTACTCTTACGTATACACTATTGCGCAATCTCAGCTGTCTAAAAGTCACAGCCCCAACACAGGGATGGAGTGCATCACAAATGCCGGGAAATGGGGAGACAACTCTTGGTGATGACATTGAAAGAATCCGTCTAATAAGAAACAAAGTATGTGGACATGCTACTGTGCCATCATTGTCAGAGACAGAGTTCCAGGAACACTGGTCCAATATTTCAGACATTTGCAAAAGAATGCAGACCTTGCTTGGCAAGAACTATGTCCAAAGCCTGCAGGAGGCTGAAGTACGTTCTATTGACATGGAGATGGAAAGCACATACCTCGAGAAAATTAAAAATCTCTGTGCTGATGAGAAAAGTACGAGAGAACTATTACAAAAGGTCATCCAAGAAAGAGGTAAATTACACAGGCATGTTTGATTGATTATCAAAAAATAATGTTTATATATTTTGTCAAATCTTCCAGGTAGTTGATCGAAACACCTTTCCAATATGAAATACAGCCTCATTTTTGCTGCAGTTTAATTTTCACTTTTGAGCAAAACTATGTATTAAAATTGCAGGGATTAAAGCCTAAAGCTAAAACATTGAAATAGATTGGACATAAAAACCATAGCTTTAACACTGTACAAATAACGAAGAGCAAACTTTAAAGCTGGACACATTATTATTGTATTTCAGTGCTACTCATTTGCAGGAGATTATAATATTAACTGGAATATCATGCTAAGATAGATCCAAATAATTATAGCAGCATTGGGAACTCAGAAACAAATGAGATGGACCAGCAGAGCTAACTACAATATACTTTACAAGTCTGTCAGGCCTGCTACAAACCATTAAATCCACGGAATTGATGTATATAATAAATTTATATACTCTACAAGTCTGTCAGGCCTGCTACAAACCATCAAATCCACAGATTTGATGTATATAATAAATATACTCTACAAGTCTGTCAGTCCTGCTACAAACCATCAAATCCACAGAATTCATGTATATAATAAATATACTCTACAAGTCTGTCAGGCCTGCTACAAACCATTAAATCCACAGAATTCATGTATATAATAAATATACTCTACAAGTCTGTCAGGCCTGCTACAAACCATCAAATCCACAGATTTGATGTATATAATAAATATACTCTACAAGTCTGTCAGGCCTGCTACAAACCATCAAATCCACAGAATTCATGTATATAATAAATATACTCTACAAGTCTGTCAGGCCTGCTACAAACCATCAAATCCACAGAATTCATGTATATAATAAATATACTCTACAAGTCTGTCAGGCCTGCTACAAACCATCAAATCCACAGAATTCATGTACATATAATAAATATACTCTACAAGTCTGTCAGGCCTGCTACAAACCATCAAATCCACAGAATTCATGTATATAATAAATATACTCTACAAGTCTTTCAGGCCTGCTACAAACCATCATATCCACAGAATTCATGTATATAATAAATATATGATTTTATGTCCCCCTTCAACATGCTCAAATAAGAGGGGCATATTGCTTTGCATCTGTCGGTCGGTTGGTATGTCGGTCCGTAGACCATAATGTTCTCCACTCAATATCTTGAAAACTTTTCATTTGATCATAATGATATTTTATATGTGGATTGGTTATGAATAGAAGAGGATCGACCCCTATTGATTTTCAGGTCAAAAGGTCAAGGGTCAATCCACTCTGAACATAGGAAGATACTGTCTGTAGTGTTACACAATTCCGGATTTTTATGTTTGACCATTTTGGTTTTGTACTTTAGAAATTTACTCACCCGGATGTACGCCAAAAAGCACATGGGACAAATATGTTTTTATTTAGAAATAGGTGTTTGGCTCTGCACGGAGTAAGTATTTTGATGCATCCCTGATTTTATAACCTTAAATAATGTTCATTTAGTATGCATATTATCTGTCAGCTGTGTTGTAGGTGATTTTAATGTAAAATTTCATGATTCTTACTTTGGTTATCAAGGACGCTGTGTATAACATGTATCAAAATGGCGTTTAATGTAATTTCATACCCTTTGCTATTATTTTGGGGCAATTTGTCTTATTATTGAAAACTGTTCCGACTGCTTTAGGAAACACATTTTTATGATATAACTGTATTGTTGTATTTTAAATGTACAATTTATTATTGTATTATTTGTTACAGTCTTGTACCCTCTCCGGGGGTTTTGGATCGCAATAAATAATTGCACAGTACAAGATCCTAATAGAACCAACTTCACGGATTCCCTGGAATTCTCATGATGGCATCCGGCGGTGTTTCTGAGAAAACAGAGCTGCGACAACAACGCTCGCTCACAGACAAAGGACTTGAGGTTTATGAAGGTCATGTTAAGAAATATAAACTTTCATTACATGAAATACAACAAACATTGGACTCTATCATTGCCTCGGCAGTATCTTATCCCCCTGTTGCAGTGATAAATGAACTTAAGCAACAATCTGAACATTATTTAAATGTTTACACTGAATTTTGTGACTATCTTGTCAGTGTACGATCAGAGCAAAGTGACACCGAGAAAAATAATGCGTATTCCATGAAAGAAGTTTTGATGTCTTTTATTCATGACAAGATAAAAGAACTGGAGTGGAAATCAACACATGATCCACTTAAAACAGAGCACATGAAGAGTGAAAGTCTGGATAAAATAGTTCCTGTTTTTACTGAACCTAACATGAACAAACAGTCATCCCCCATTAGGAAGGAAAATTCTCATTCAAAGGCACAATCTATTAAGTCACACTTAAGTGCCAAATCGAAACATTTGTCATCAACACATTCACATGTCAGCTCCCTGTATGTGAAACAAAAGGCCAAATTAGAGGAAGCTCGTGTTCGATTAAAATTTGCTGAAAAGGAAGCTGATATTCTTAGAGAACAAGCAAATCTGAATGCCAAACTAAAGATTCTTGAAAGTGAAAGGCAGTTAGAAGAATGTGCGCAAGGTCTTAGTGCAATGGATGAATTTCTCGATGTGGCAGATTCGAATTCAAGTGTGAGTGACCCTGAATTATCAAATACTGTTAAAACGCGAACTAGACAGTATGTACATGATGTCCAGTTACAGGATCATGAACATTTATCTCAAACAAACATTTCAAAAATTCGAGTACCAGTTCTCGCGGATCACCCTGTTAATGAATACAAGACTCTGAATGATTGTGCTCTAGATATGAATGCCAACAGAGTTCTGCCGAAAAATGATACTCCTCTCAACCCTGAAGCTACACCATTTGTGAAGAGGGAGGAAAATATCTGCATCGAGTTTTCGAAATATATTGTGAAAAAAGATATGCTGCTGAAAAGAATCCATGATTTTGATGATAGACCTGAATCATTTGGTTCCTGGAAAAAAACATTCCGAGATGTAGTGAGTGAACTCAACCTTAGTGCAGCAGAGGAAGTAGATCTGCTTATTCGTTACTTAGGACCAGAGTCAAAGAAGTCAGCAATAACTATTCGCTCTGCAAATTACAGTGACCCAAATTGTGCTAAAGACAGAATTTGGCAGAGATTGTCAGATCGTTATGCGCGACCTGAGATGGTCGAATCTTCCGTCAAACAGAAACTGTTATCTTTTCCGAAAATTACAAACAAAGACTTCAAGCGTCTGTATGAACTTGTTGATATTGTGGTAGAGATTGACTCACTGAAGAATGAGGATCAATTCAAAAACTTATTTGCATCATATGACTCATCAGCAGGAGTTAATTTGATTGTAGCTAAGCTTCCATATCAGTTGCAAGAGAGGTGGACTACAGAGGCTAGTAGATACAAGGAGGAAAATGATACAGCATACCCACCATTTCACGTGTTTGTGACTTTTCTGGAAAAGATGGCTAGACGAAAAAATGATCCTTCATTTGCATTTGAGGACTCATACAAATCGAAACAAGTGAAAAGTGAATATGGTACACGCCCCATCTCTGTAAGCGTGAAAAAAGTTGACATACCTACAGAACAGGAAGTCAAAGGACCACTATGCCCCTTGCATAAAACATCTCATAGCCTAAATAAGTGCTTCCAATTTCGTCAAAAACCAATACAGGAGCGGAAGGAATTTCTCTCCAGTAAAGGACTGTGCTTCAAGTGTTGCGGCCACAAGCCTCACTTAGCAAAACACTGTCGTTCAACTGTGAAATGTGGTATATGTAAGTCTACTCATCCGACAGCCTTACATGAGGACAGGATTCAGTTTATGGAACAAACGAATAACTGTTTGTCATCACTGGAACATGAAGTGACCACAAGGTATACAACCTTATCAGGATCAAGCAGATCATGTGCCAAAACATTACTTGCTCGAGTTTACCAAGATGGACAGCGAGACCGTGCTCTTGAATTATATGTGATAATCGATGAACAGAGTAATCGTTCATTAGCGAGATCATCACTCTTTGATCATTTTGGAATATCAGGACCTGAATTGCCATATTCTCTTTCATCTTGCTCTGGATTGTCAACAGAGTATGGCCGTAGGTGCTCTAACCTTATCATTGAGTCATTCGATTCATCATGTAAGATGAAACTACCCACGCTTATTGAGTGTGATCAGATACCGGATCAAAGAGATGAAATCCCCTCGCCATCAGCAGCAAAAGTACATTCACATCTAAGTGACTTAGCGGACGCTATACCACCTATAAGAGATGAATCCCAGATACTCTTGCTTTTAGGACGAGACTTGCTGCCTGCACACCACATTCTTGAACAGAGACTAGGGCCTATTCATGCACCATTTGCACAAAGACTTCGGCTAGGCTGGGTCATAATTGGCGATGTGTGTCTAGGTACAAGCCACAAACCAGATGAAATATCTGTTATGAAAACTTTCACATTGAAGGATGGACGAACGACAATGTTTCAACCCTGCATGAGTAACATGCATGTTGCAAATGATCACATCTTTGAGAAAAGAAAGGATGATGATACTCCAGGTCTTTCATATGAAGACAAGCAATTTTTAGAAATTATGGACAAGAAGATGTACAAAGGTCAGGACGGATGTTGGACAGCTCCATTGCCTTTCCGGCAAAACCGTCAATATCTTCCTAACAATAAGCCACAAGCAATGAAAAGAGCTCGCATGTTGGATGCAAATTTGCGTCGAAACCCTGAAAAAATGAAACACGCTATAGGCTTTATGAAGAAAATTCTTGATTGCGAACATGCTGAAGAAGCACCAGAATTGCATGCCAGTACTGAATGTTGGTATTTACCACTTTTCGCTGTGTATCATCCCAAAAAACCTGGGAATATTCGCTGCGTATTTGACTCATCTGCAAAATATGGAGGCGTCAGTCTTAATGATGTTCTTTTAACAGGACCAGATTTAGTGAACTCACTCCTAGGAATTCTTCTGCGATTTAGACAAGGCCCTGTGGCGATAACAGCTGATATAGAGCAAATGTTCTATCGCTTCTCTGTCCCCGATGACCATCGTAACTACCTTAGGTTCATGTGGTACAAGGACAATGAACCAAGTCAGGAGATGATAGAGTACCGTATGACAAGACATGTGTTCGGCAACAGTCCTTCGCCGGCAGTGGCAACATTTGGACTCCGCAAATGTGTATCTACAGCAGATGAAGATGTGAAAAGCTTTGTTCTCAACAACTTTTACGTTGACGATGCTTTAATGTCTGTAGACACCTGTGAAGAAGCCATTAGTATACTCTCTCGTACTCAGACTATCTTGAAGGAGGAAGGAAACATTCGGTTGCACAAAGTATCATCAAATTCTCTTAATGTGATCAAGTCCTTCCCTACGGAAGACCTTGCCAAGGAGGTCATCGACATTAATCTAGACTTAAGTGAGGCATCCTTACATCGCAGTTTAGGAGTAAGTTGGGACGTATTCAAAGACTCTTTCACTTTTCGAGTATATTGCAATGACAGACCATTCACAAAAAGGGGTCTATTAGCTACTATCAACAGTTTATACGACCCTATTGGGTTTGTGTCACCAGTGACTATCGGAGGGAAGTTCATTCTCCAAGATGTTATGTCTACAGTAACCGACTGGGATGAACCACTTTCTCAGGAGTTCTCTACACGTTGGAGGGACTGGAAGGAATCGCTAATAAACCTTGAATCAGTCGTCATACCTAGATGTTACGCTAATCTTGTGTCCAATCAGGTCACCCGCAGAGAACTACATGTATTCTCCGATGCATCTTCTAGGGCTATAGGTGCAGTAGCTTACCTCAGAATTTTTGACGTTAATGGAGACCATCACATAAGTTTTGTACTTGGCAAGTCCAGAGTAGCGCCCACACATGGTCATACCATTCCGCGCTTAGAATTATGTGCGGCAGTACTTGCATGCAATATCAAGGATACTGTTACTCAGCACTTGTCACTTGACCTTGACTCCACGACTATGTACACGGACAGTAAAATTGTGTTGGGATATATAAATAACGAACGTCGTCGTTTTTATGTCTACGTCAGTAATCGTGTGGATATGATCCGTCAGTCAACATCTCCAAACCAATGGACTTATATATCATCAGAAGAAAATCCAGCCGATATTGCCACACGATCTATTGCTGCAACCGACATTACCCAATGTGCTTGGATCCAAGGACCTATGTTTTTACATGACATCAGTTCAGCTGTGACATCTGCCATAGACTATCAGTTGATTGATCCAAGTTCTGATATCGAAGTCAGACCCTTGATAAATGCTTCTAAAACCACTTGCGCTTCACAAAACACTCTAGGTGTTCACCGCTTTGAAAGATTTTCCGATCTCTATGCACTTCTTCGTGCAATTGCTCATTTGAAACGATTGGCTAAGTATTTCTCAAATTCACTTGAACAATCCAAACCATTTGGATCAACACTTACAAGCCATGAACTGTTAGAAGCAGAGATATTTGTGTTGAAAGAAGTTCAATGGTCATGTTTTTCTAAGGAAATTAGTGCTCTTAAGGAGGGGAGGAATATCCCAAAGTCAAGTGCTATTCTTCCACTTACCCCAATTCTAGATGACAATGGTATATTGCGCGTGGGAGGACGTTTAAAACGTTATAAAGCAGCAGATGCATTAGACTTTCATCCAGTCATAATTCCAAGAAAGCACCACATTGGAGAGGACGTCACCTCACGGAAGGTAAAATTCGAACATCAGGATACTGGATCATAGGAATGAAACGACAAGTTACTTCCCACATATATCGATGCATTTTATGCAGAAAACTCAGGGGAAGATTTGGTGAACAAGTTATGGCAGATTTACCAGAGGAGAGAATTACGCCTTCACCACCATTCACTTTCGTGGGTGTGGACACCTTTGGCCCATGGACTGTTGTTGTCAGACGTTCTAGGGGTGGTCAGCTCAATCCGAAGAGATGGGGAATAATATTCACCTGCCTTGTGTGCCGTGCTATACACATTGAAGTGGTAGAAGAACTTAGTAGCTCTTCATTTATAAACGCAGCTAGAAGGTTTATAGCAATAAGAGGCCCAGTTCGACAATTTCGATCAGATCGAGGGACCAACTTTGTTGGAGCTGCTCAAGAAATGGGGATAGATTCTATTTTTGTAGAGGACCCTTCTGTGAGAACATTCTTAAACCAAAACCGTGTGACATGGGTTTTTAACCCTCCCCATGCTTCACATTTTGGAGGAGCGTGGGAAAGGATGATCGGGACAACCAGAAGAATTTTGGATGCAATGTTATTGCGCACCAACTCCAAAGGAATCACTCATGAGATACTTACTACGTTCATGGCAGAAGTATGTTCCATCATTAATTCAAGGCCCATAATTCCTGTTTCGTCAGATCCTGAGGATTCCGCCGTACTGACACCCAACATTCTGCTCACACAGAAGATAGATTCTCTTCCTAATGACCTACCTGAACTTAATATCAAAGATGCATATCGCGCCCAATGGAAACATGTTGTTTATCTTGCACAGGAGTTCTGGAAAAAGTGGCGTGAGCAATATCTTTCCGGACTTCAAGTCAAACGCAAATGGACATCTGTTGAAAGCGACCTTAAAGTAGGGGATATAGTTCTTATGCGAGATGACCAAGCACACAGAAATAGTTGGCCCATAGCTATCGTCGAGCAAATTTACCCCAGTGAGGACAATCGTGTACGGAAAGTCCAAATTCGTATTGGAAAGGACAGGAAAACATATATTCGTCCAATTCATCAACTTGTGCTGTTACTTTCTCAGTGACTCAATAAAGTCATTTTGAACAGTTGATGTTTGTAAAAATTTGCAAGTATTTGAATTGTCAGACTTATGATAACTTTTTTGTAAATTAATTTTCCTTTTTTAAATGTGGGACACAATTTTTGTCATTTTAATTGTGTCTTAATTCTCTGTATGGAATATTCTTTTCTTGGTAAACCTTTAAATAATAGTGATTTTTAGTAAAATCAGGAGGGGAGTGTAGTGTTACACAATTCCGGATTTTTATGTTTGACCATTTTGGTTTTGTACTTTAGAAATTTACTCACCCGGATGTACGCCAAAAAGCACATGGGACAAATATGTTTTTATTTAGAAATAGGTGTTTGGCTCTGCACGGAGTAAGTATTTTGATGCATCCCTGATTTTATAACCTTAAATAATGTTCATTTAGTATGCATATTATCTGTCAGCTGTGTTGTAGGTGATTTTAATGTAAAATTTCATGATTCTTACTTTGGTTATCAAGGACGCTGTGTATAACATGTATCAAAATGGCGTTTAATGTAATTTCATACCCTTTGCTATTATTTTGGGGCAATTTGTCTTATTATTGAAAACTGTTCCGACTGCTTTAGGAAACACATTTTTATGATATAACTGTATTGTTGTATTTTAAATGTACAATTTATTATTGTATTATTTGTTACAGTCTTGTACCCTCTCCGGGGGTTTTGGATCGCAATAAATAATTGCACACTGTCTGCTCAATATCTTGAGAACCCTTTCCTTAAAGGACACATCGCATGTTTTTAAACTTTTTAATCTTTTCAGCAAAATTAATTCATTTCATGCCTAAAACTACTTTACATGTATTTTAAATTAAACAGTTTGCGTAGTTTTCGAGTATGAAAGCGATGAAATTCAAATCTTGCGATATGCATATTTTCTTCGATATTTTACGCGCCATTATCTGTGACGTCATATGCGACCTCGAGCGAGAAGATTTGAAAACAGTTGAAAGCCATTTCATAAACAGATTAGATTTAATTGACAAACAAACAATTATCACATTAACAGCTTGTAAATAACACTGCATTAGGGTGTTTTGAGCCGTTTAAGGGTGTACTTGCTGTCAGTAGAGAGGATTTGGACTGTGTTTTTTTCAATTTTCGAAGGAAGGTATGAGGGACAAGACGTGAATATATTTTGTCGGCACAACGACTTTGCCATAAAAACCCCCAGTAGAATTTGTCCCTGTACTTTTTCAAACAAGCACTTGGACAAAGACGTAGACAAACTGCGAGAAAATGGTTCTATCGAAGCTACGCACTGTTACATATAGGCCTACGGCATATGCTTTCCGTTCTGCTCTCAAATTCAATACACACTCGCACCAACTGACCTTCACCTTGTAACAACATATAGGCAGAACTTTGCTTGCAGTGTCTACCAACTGGTAGTTTTAAAAAAGAGAAATTTAAAGATAAAAGATAATTGAACTTTCAATTATAAATAATAAAATATAATATTTCCCGACTTTGAATTGAATTATAATGCTTTCATTTTTTTTAAGGAACGCGTACGTGTTTACAACAACAGCACGCCGCGCTCACAATGTGTTGATAACAAAAAATAATGATTAAGCCTAATAAAATTGCTTTAATAAAATAATTTAAAAATATTGTGATTTTCAAATTAAGTTTGATCATTATTATTATTATTATTATTTTTGAAATGCACCCGTGGCAGTAGGTCTATAGTTGTCAATGATACATAATCGTATCATAATTTAGGCCTATCTAACTTCTCCAAAAATAAATTTAATAATTGCACTGTTTATTTTAGAAAAGCAACAACGCTAATTACAGTTGTTTACAGAAATGGCATTACCAAATTGTGTTTAGACAGTGATCCCATGTAAACATTATTTACTCGCAAATTTATGCAGATTTCATACTCGCTTTCCTCGCTACATTTGGGTCCCTATTTGTATGCACTGGTGGCTAAAAGATAAAGACTCGGGAAATTTGTCAACATCGAAATAAATGTTATCCATGGTAAATAATTAGGCCCCTAAAACCCGAGTTTTTAAAAATATCTAACACTCCTTTTACAACAAGTTGATCGACGAAGGTCGCATATGACGTCACTGTACCACGTGACTACCTATCTGATTAACTAGGCTTTTTGAAATCGGGGCTTAGATTTAAGTCCGTATTGTGGCTAATTATCGCAATACTTCAGCGAACGAACTATTACAATTAATTTCTATAAGCATAAGGAAGACAAAATGCATATAATTCTGTATACTTTGAAAACACGAGATGTGTCCTTTAATAGACATCAAAATTTGTCTCTGGCACATCCTAAGGAGTAGATGACCCCTATTGATTTTAAGGTTACATGTTCAAAGATCAAGGGTCAATCCACTCTTGACATAGAAAAATACTGTCCACTCAATATTTTGAGAACCCTTTGCTTGACAGACATCAAACTTGGTACACAGGAACATTATAATGAATAGATGACTCCTATTTGGGGTTCACATAGTCAAGGGTCAAACTGATCATACATGTAGTAATATTTTAAGAATTATTTGCTTGATTGACACCAAACTTGGTACACTGGTACATTCTAAGGAGTAGAATATCCCTATTGATTTTTAGGTCAAGTGGTCAAAGGTTAAGGGTCAATCCACTTTGGATACAGGAAGACATTGTACGCTCAGTATCTTGATTTTTTGGGGCATTTTTCAAATCAAAAGGTCAAAGGTCAATAAGTGCTATACAGTACTCTGTACATTTGGAGTCCACTCAATATTTCTCTGATAATGATGATATTTCATACAGTGGTTAGTTATTGGTAGAAGATGGCTCTATTGAATTTCAGGTCAAAACTCAAATTTCATATGCAGGTTGGTTATGAGTAGTAGATGATGCCTAATGATTTTCAGGTCAGAAGGTCAAAGGTCAATGTAGTACAATAAACAATTGGTATCTGCCCAATATCATGAGTTGGTCATTGGTATTAGATACTTCTGGTGATTTTCAGTTCAAAAAATCACCAAGTGCAGTGATGTACTCCATGCATTTAATGTCAGCTACACAATGTAGTAGAAAGGTACACTAATATGTGATTGATGTCAGCACGACCTTCAAAGAAGAGGGGATTATTCTACCTTAACCTTTCACCATAATTTGATAAAATACAATAAAGAAGCAACACATTGACAGCTTACATTTATACAAGTCAGTGCCCTTAATGCCCCTGGTGCTTCCAGACTTTGACTGGTAGTATAAACATTTTCATGAGTACACTGAGTATACATATGACACAGCTAAGAGGAGCATATATGTTTTACAAACATTTCTTGTTTCATATAAGCTAGAATTTGAAATGTAACCCATAATAAGACTAATATTCTAATTTTGTTCATTTTCACTTCCAAATAATTGAGCATAATTAGAGCTATCCACATCATGATAGTCATCTTTTGGATCTGAATTCAACTGATTTGAACAACTTTATCAACACAGACATTTCTACATTTGCAAGTGGTCAAACAAGTCTAAATTTCATATTCACTGGTCCAAAATTCTATAATTAATTGCTATATGTATTAACAGATTTGACCATGAAATCACCACAAGCTGTTTAAAGTGTAAGATATAAAAATAAGCATTACTTCGAACCAAATACATGTAGGATTCTAGATGAAATTGATGTGTCCAAGCAGACTGATACAAAGTAAAATTTGTAAGTCCGCTCTCAATTTAGTGCATCTCGGGCACACGGTGCCCTGGAATTTTGTACACAGATTATAGCAGTCTTTAATTATTTGAATGTATCTGAGGCAAAAATAATAAATTAGAAAGTGCAACAATTCAGTCATAGAGAGAACAATAATTCATTTGGAGAGATTTTTAATTCCATATACCGGTACATGTATTTACATTTGCTATTGTTTATATCCCCAAAACTCTTAAGATCATTGATGCAACAAAGTCGTGTCTCAATCAGCATATTGATCCCAAAATTTCAAACCTCCAAATTTAGTTGACAAAGCTTTAAAATTTGAAATGTCAAACTTAATGAAGATAGAAGCTTCAATATCATTAGTTTCATATACACACAGATTAGAACCAAATATTCATTGACTCTCCTTAAAAGAAATCACACATTGTTGTAGCAGATTGCAGTATTTGTGTGTTTTATTGTAGCTCCCTGTGTAGAGGAAACTGTGAGAATTGAATCCAGGAATCCACGAAAGAGGAAGTTTGCTGAAACATTAATTGACACAAGCATTTCCATTCTGAACTACATGATGAACTGCATCACTGAAGGGTCTTCGGACTCGGACATAGAACGACTGTATCAAACAGTAGAGAAATTCATACGCGAGAACAAGGAAGAGAGATCAACATTAGTGTCTCACACATTTTTTGAAGTATTACGACAGAAAATAATAGATTATGCGAATTTTAAAAAAAACCGGATGGAAATTTTAGAAAGATTTTTCAACTTTATTTTGAAGTTAAAGAAAAAGTATGGTGCTGAATTAGAGTGTTCACAGGGCAGCTTACTGCTGAAGTTGACCTTTTCCTCAGAGAGAGGCTATGACCTCTACAAGCAGGATTCTGAGAGAGGAGAGATTAGGAAACTAATCCTATCTGTGTTGCTTTACCCTCCATATCTGGCCAGTTTTAATCTACATGCTGAGGATTTGATGATTTATCTGAATGATAACGAACTAACAGCAGAAATCAGTAAGTAATTATTACTACAGAAATCAACGAATAGTCATTATTACAGAGTAATTAAGTTTCCCAGTACATATGTATTCTTATTAAGTACGTAGTACCAAACACCTGTAAAGTCAGTTTTCACTTGTATCTATTCTTCTTTTAAATAAAAATTAATTAATTTAATCAATGAAATCTCCATGTCCACTAATAGTCAATGATGTTCTGAACCAACTTATATGATCCATGGCATGTATTTAGCAATGTTCTGAAAAATATGGAAGACAGCCAATATATTGGAGGTCTGGGAGTTTATCTTGAATGTATTTATTTTATCTTTGTTAGATTTAATTGTATATTATGAAGTAACAGTTAACTTTTGTTGTGTAACTAGTAGAAACCAGATATTTGGACACATGTATAAGCAATCTTTTGTCTTAAAGTAAAGTATGTCAAGTTCATATATTAGGTTAAAGGTCAAATATGATTTGCCATTTGCTGAATGTGTCATTTTAGGTCACCTGAGTCACTCAGGTGACCTATTGCTATTGGTCTGGTCCGTTGTGCGTCGTCTGTTAACAACTTCTTCCCAGAAACTACTCGGCCAATCTTGACCAGATTTAGTATGTATCATCTGTAGGTGAAGGAGACAGAAATTTTAAATTTCATGACCCCCTTCCCTAACGGGCTTTAACTTTGCTGAATACTGGTATCAGAATTTAGCTTAGATATGCAAAACATGAATTTATTTTATGTATTTCATAGCCCTTGGGAGTAGTAATACTTTTAACTAATACTCAGGGCTGTGGACCTCTTATTGGTGATCTTTGGCTAATTTTAAATTACTAGTATCTTAATGTAATTGAAGTGAGCAAAAGTGGGTTGAAAGATTCTGCAAAACGTAAACAAAAGCAGTCATCAGTGGAATCACACAAACGATTAAAGACAGAAGATTTGCCAGACACACCAGGGACGTCAACTGATGAAAACTTAACTCAGATAAAATCATTCTCAGCAGGTAAGCCAATGGCATGCACATGTCAAAAGCTGGTGATATCAGTATATGAAAGATTCTTGAAAAAAACACTACTATGAATTTCATCAGACCTTTGATAAATTTACCCCAAAAGTTGTCACCATCTCTGTATTTTGATTAATTTTCTTCTTGCACATATTTAATGAAAGAGCGTATTAATGTCAGCAAATTGAAATGTGCATCTCCTCTGTATTTCAGGAAGAACCAAAAGACAAATTCTTTATAAGGGAAGCTTGGAGTCGAAAGTTCCACGGCTGGATGAATCTTACAGGGCAGGTAAGTAGGAATATACAGACCCTGAAGCGAAGTACTACACCAGTTGAACAGTGAACGAATGCTGAATGGTTTGGGAATGACAGTTTTGTTTGGGGAACAAACGCTGAATGGTTTGAATGGAACAGTTCTCGGCAAGAACGGAATGCTTTGGTCAAAGATGGGAACGAACTGTTCAACCTTTATTTCAAATTCTGCATTTCGGATACTTTCGATTCTTTATATTCATACATTAACATTGTAGTCTAGTCAATCTAGAAAATGACCTCAAGAAAATTGCTACAAAAGGATTTATTGCTTTAAGTTATACTACAATATAGTCATAATAACATATTGAAAATATACAAAAATATAGTTTACGGAAGATTTTCAAAAGGGGGTCTTTATTATGACCACGAACCGTAAAATTTGAATTTTCATTTATGCTACGGTTCGTCCTCCATACACAGAATATGATGTCATGATGACACAAGTCCATGAGACACGCTGTGAAAGCATGGTCATTGTTAGTTGAGAAAGATATTATATAACATTATATAATATTATATACATTTATGTCACGTAAGTACATCAAAATGGTGTTCATGGGTCTCTTAATGTTTATTTGATGCTAGGCGTAAGTATTTAATGACATAAATTCGGGCCAAGTAGGGGGCAACTAGTTAAATTTGTGTATCAAAACAATCGTTCATTGCCCGATTCCAGATCTTTACCAGCAGAAATACATTAGATCAATAATTTTATAGCAGATGTCCAAAATTAAATTACCTGCATACGCTTGAGAAAAAAATCTATGGTGAGCCATATGGGTGACCTTATTGCAATCGGTTGTCGTGCATTGTCCGTCATCCGTCGTGCGTTAACAATTGAACATTTTTAACTTCTTCTTGATAACTACCAGTCCAATTCTTTTCATATTTGATATGGAGTATCTTTGAAACAAGGGCAACATAAATTGTAAATTTCAGGTCTCCAGCACTCATGGGGCCTTAGGGGCGGGGCAAAAACTGTTCAAAATTGACCAATTTTCAAAAATCTTCTCAAAAACCGCACACGTGTAAGCAAAACTAAATGCATGGTGATGGAGAGGAAGAAGGCTTTTACCAAAATTGTAAATTTCATGATCCCCAGGGTAGGGGTTCTGACCCCAGGGCGGGGCCAAACTTGTTATAGAGTGTTTATGTGTAAAACACTTAAATAACATCTTCTTTAGTGCTGTTGATACTATATTGAAACTAAATAAATATTTAGAAAAAACAGGTAGTCCTTTACCAAAATTGTAAATTTGATGATCCCAGGGGTAGTGGTTTTGGTATCAGGGTGGGGCCAAAATGGTCAGTTATTAAATGTGTGAACAATAGACATTTTTAACTTCTTCTTGATAACTATCATTCCAATTCTTTTAATATTTGGTATTAAGCGTCTTTGGAACTTGTAAATTTCAGGATTCCTGCACCCCTGCTGGGGCCTTAGGGGCGGGGCAAAAACTACCCAAAATTGGATCTAACCCCAGGGTGGGGCCAAACTTGTTATATAGTGTTTATGTGTAAGACACTTAAATAACATCTTCTTTAGTGCTGTTGATACTAAAGTGAAACTAAATGGATAGAGGAGGTGGTCTTTTACCAAAATTGTAAATTTGATGATCCCCAGAGTAAGGGTTCTGACCCAAGGGTGGGGCCAAACTTAGTATATAGTATTTATGTGTACGTTTGCTGATACTGTATAAAATCTAAATGCAGACTTAGGAATAGCAGAAAAGGATATACAAAAAATGGTGAAATTCAATCAAAACCCAGGGTTATGACTTAAGGATGAGTCCAAATTAGCCATATGTTTTGATGTTTTAATGTTAATACACCTATTATTTAAAGCCTTTCATCAGTGTATGCACTTTTGAAGGCAGTGAAGTTCTAAGAAGACATCTTGTTTTATATTGTTGCTGAACATTAGAATTTAGCTTAGATATTCAGAACAGGAATTTTTTTCTAGATTTCATAGCCCATGGAAGTAGTGATACTTTTTCACTAGTATTCAAGTGACCGATAAGGCCTGTGGGCCTCTTGTTATGTATTATATACGCATATAAGGTAAAACAACAAATTTCAAGGCAATTTATAAAATCCGGTTTCGATTTAGAATATTTTTAGTCAGAAATTTAAGATTTCTTGTATATCAAAGGATAAAACAATTTTTTAAATAATATTCAACAATTCACAATGTAATTAAAAAAATCAAAGCACAAAAGTTTTATCTGCTGAATTGAATGAATATAGAAATGGATTTCTGTGTTTTCTGCAACAAAGATCTAGGTACATGGGAAACAATTGAATTACGGGAAAAGGAAAGCATTGGTATTAACAATGCAAGCTCTGAAAGAGGTGATTAAATTAGTTGGATCAGAAAAGCAATTTAATTTCAAAGAAGACTGTCTATTTTGCGGAAAACCATGCAAAACGGAAAAAAACATGATGTACACTTGGTTCAAACGACACATTTTCAATCAACTTTTGAACAGATATGCAAGGATAGAAACGATGAATGGGCAGTCGAAGTTAAATGTAGGACAGAATTTGCTAGGGACCTTCATGCGGCTGATGCCATTTATCATAGTACTTGCATTGGTAATTTTCTGTCAGGGAAAATAGTGTCAGAGGCGTTTTCAACATGCAAATAAAATGCATCTTATTCACAAGGTTGGCCAAATACCAGCCACAAACTTTTCTTACAAGTGACAAAATACGTGGAAGAAAATGACGACGAACAGACAACAATCAAAGATCTAGTAGACCACATGAAAAGTCTCTCTGGAGAAGAGGCATATTCCCATCAACACATGAAAATCAAATTGAAGGAGCATTATGGTATATCCATCATAATAACTGAATTAAACGGTAGAGAAAATGTAGTTACATTTCGTCAGAATGTCGCAACCATATTGCATAATTTCTATAAGGAATCAGACGTTCTAAAGTCCGACGAAGAAAATAAAAGGTTTCTGATAAAAACAGCAGCAACACTTATCAAGAATGATATATGAAACATGCCGGTAAATAAAGCATTCTATCCCAGTGTTCAGGATATTCTATCAAAAGAGGGTCATTTACTAGACAGTTTATCATCATTTCTGAAAACCATAACTTCTCTGAGAATGTCTCATCTACCAAAGTTAATTCAATTGGACAAGACCAAGACTAGTCATATGTTTGGATCCAGGTTTCTAACAGATACACTAAACAGCATGGGGTTTTGTTCATCATACTCTGAAGTCAAGAAATTTGAATCATCTGCTGTCATTTCATGAAAGCAAGAGTCCTGTCCTCTAGACGAACCACATTGTCTACAGTTTGTAGCAGATAATATAGACCTTTCATGGTATGGGGATTATATCTTGTTTGTCTCTTGGGTTAAAGAAAAACCCTCTACGCATTCAACGCTTGGATGTTGCTACTGATGACTTAATTGCATCTGGCCATATCAACCTATTTTACTTCAATGCGGAAAATTACAAGAAGTTCACGCAACATAAATTCCAAGAGCTGAGACCTCATAAAAGCATGAACTTTTCTTGGAAGATCGACATATTGAGAAATGTTGTTTGGCCTTAAAATCACCTCTGCCTGGTTGCTCTGGAATGATGCAAATGGTTCTAGAAGGCAATAATCAGGGGTTTCAGACATAACGTTTTTGCCCATGATTGATCTGAACCGAAGTGATCTGAATTGCATCTTTTCAATGTTGATGTTTGTTTCTAAAGAAGCTTCATGACATAATCAAACTCTAATCATAACGTTTGATCAACCATTGTATTGGAAAGCAGTTATGATGACAAGCAGTGAGGAATGTAGCAACATAGTTGTGCGTCTTGGAGTTTTCCACGCAGAGATGAGTTTTCTTGGCAGCATCGGAAGAATTATGTCAGGCTCTGGGCTTAGAGAAATACTAGAACTCATATATGCCCCAAACGTTGTTAGTCATATGTTAAGCGGGAAGGCAGTTTCCCCGTGCATTTCAAGCAATAATGTTTTTACACACTGCACTATACAATGCACGCTGAACAAGCATATATTTGGTTTGAATCAGTGTGATGAAGTTGAAAGTGACTTTAAGGAGGCAAATCCCATTTTAGACAAAGCAGATGAGTTATACAGTCGTCTATGCTTGAAGGGCATTTCTGTTCAGCAAGCTATTGATGATCCTGTTTTCACTGCATTAATATACATTAACGGCAAACTGACAACTCAACTGTATGACAAACGGGATGATTTCAGCTTCTCCATCGTCAACTTCCCATATTTGTGTAGCAATATTCCATTATCACCTGCATATGGTGTTTATATATCTCAACTGATTCGATATGCAAGAGCTTGTTCTGGGTATAGTCAGTTTTTTAATCGAGGTAAGCTACTGACAAACAAGTTGATGGTACAGTGATTTCAACAGTCTCGATTGAAGTCAACATTTCGCAAATTCTATGGACGTTAAACCGATCTAGTTCGTCAATACAACCTCGCATTGGGTCAAATGCTGTCTGACGTGTTTCATACCGATTGTTAAGCTGTTCTTGGCACACTGATTTTGACTGCGGATAACTCCGTTTACCTGATCAGGATATAGGGCTCATGGCGGGTGTGACCGGTCAACAGGGGATGCTTACTCCTCCTAGGCACCTGATCCCACCTCTGGTGTGTCCAGGGGTCCGTGTTTGCCCAACTATCTATTTTGTATTGCTTGTAGGAGTTATGGGATTGATCACTGTTCGTTATCTTCACCTTGCATTGGAGAATCGCATTCAAGATAAAATGAATGAAATCAAACAATCTCAAACATCAAAATTATGGCTGTTATTTATTGAGATGGTTGCCATTTTGAAACGCTTCTTGGTTGCAGAAAGGACAGGGGAATGGCAGCTTCTTCTATCGACATTGCAGGAAATGTTGCCATATTTTACAGCTGCAGGTCACAATCTGTATGCTAAATCTGTGTATTTGTATCTATCTCAAATGCAGGACCTAGACAAAATCCACCCAGAGGTTTATAACCATTTCATAAAGGGAAACCATGTTTTATGTAGAACTGATCGGTATTGGTCAGGTTTGTCTACTGATTTGATTATAGAGCAGGTATTGGTGAGAAGCGGGAAATCTACGGGCAGATTAACACCCGGAAGAAGAATGGGGGAAGCTCAGAAGGCGCATTGGCTTTTGTCTATGCCAACATTACTTACTTACTTAATCCTCTTCGTGCATGTCTGCACATAGGGCTGATATCAGCTTCCGCCACACTTGTCTGTCCCTTGCTTCTTTTCTGCTTCTTTCCAGGTTAATCCCATCTCTTTCAACTCTCCATCTATCATTCTTCGCCAGGTTTCTTTTGGTCTTCCCCTCTTTCTTTTCCCATTAGGAGTCCATCTGAGAGCGACATTTGCTGGGCATGCTTTGTTCATTCTCGTGGCGTGCCCTAGCCACCTCCATCTGCGTTGTTTAATTTCGAATTGGATGCTCTTTTGAGATGTTTTACTCCATAGGTCTTTATTAGAGATCTTTTTCGGCCAATAGATTTTGCAGATTCTCCTAAGACAGGTGTTATGGAAAGATGACAGTTTCTTAAGGGTGTACTCTCGTGGTACTTTTACCGCGAGTGAGTCTCCATACTTTTTAAATTCGTAACTAAGGGGATGCGTGTGTTTTATTTCGTATGCACAAAAAAGAACATTACATGTAATATCTGTTTTTATTTGTAAGCAATGTTAATAAACTAACAAAAAATAATTAAAACATGACAATTTTTCACTTATTTTCTCATTTACGACATTCATGATGACGTTACGATTGTAAACAAACTCGAGCTCGAAGACGCATACTGTACGATGTCGCATTTAGTCTATTCTAAAGCAGTCCAGAAACATACATGGGCGATTCATTAGAAGTAAAACGGCAGTTATAGATCAGTCTGCATCCGATATTCTCACAAGTGAGTGGCAGACAAAGAAAATTACAGACAAGCAGGCAGAACCACGCACATGGTGACACACTATGTACAATACTGTAATGTACATAGTGTCAGACGAGAGGGGGAAATGGATAGATGTTAGCGATGTAGTACCCGAATCAGAGGCTGATGATATGGTATTGAATGAATTTGTAAGTTTTTCCAATATACAAGAATTTTTTTTATGAAAATAGAATTTACAAACTATGTAGATCTGTACCTAAATTGATCTGCGATCTTACCGATCTCGCCTAGTCGGTCATGAGCGAATCTCGCTCCCTACGTTCAATGTATCATTATTGAAGCATCATTTTGATTAAAAAGTGTAATCTATATCATTGTTTTAAAAAATAGCCAAAGTATACAGCGAATTTAATTCATTAAAATGAATTCAAAGGGAAAAGGGGGGGGGGGTGTTATCCCATCTAGAGAATTATGGCGCGCCATTCGTGTACAAATTAGTTAAAACAAAAGATAGTTGTGCTCCTTTGTTAGCTGACCTGTTTTTATATTCATATGAAGCAGAATTTATTCAAAAACTTCTACGTGAGAAGACAAAATCTCTCGCTGTGACCTTCAATTCGACTTTTAGATATATCGATGACGTTTTGTCTATCAACAATGATAGCTTTCATTCATATGTCGATTTGATATATCCCTGTGAGTTCGAAATAAAGGACACCACAGAGTCGTCCACTTCTGCTTCATACTTAGATATTTTATTGAAAGTAGACATTAACGGCAAACTGACAACTCAACTGTATGACAAACGGGATGATTTCAGCTTCTCCATCGTCAACTTCCCACATTTATGTAGCAATATTCCATTATCACCTGCATATGGTGTTTATATATCTCAACTAATTCGATATGCAATAGCTTGTTCTGGGTATAGTCAGTTTTTAAATCGAGGTAAGCTTCTGACAAACAAGTTGATGGTACAGGGATTTCAACAGTCTCGATTGAAGTCAGCATTTCGCAAATTCTATGGTCGTTATAACGATCTAGTTCGTCAATACAACCTCGCATTGGGTCAAATGCTGTCTGACGTGTTTCATACCGATTGTTAAGCCGTTCTTGGCACACTGATTTTGACTGCGGATAACTCCGTTTACCTGATCAGGATATGGGGCTCACGGCGGGTGTGACCGGTCAACAGGGGATGCTTACTCCTCCTAGGCACCTGATCCCACCTCTGGTGTGTCCAGGGGTCCGTGTTTGCCCAACTATCTATTTTGTATTGCTTGTAGGAATTATGAGATTGATCACTGTTCGTTATCTTCACCTTGCATACATGTATAAATATGCTTCTATTGGGCTACTAGATCGATAATTTGTTTCTAATCAGTTCTGGAAAATTAAATTATTTTATAAAAAATTTATTTTAATTATTCCTTCAAAGTGTAGATCTAATTGTCAAAAAGTTTTAATAATGTTAAAATCTTTTTTATAGGGTATTTAAAAAAAATCCTGATTAGAATTTCAGCATATATTTCATAAACAGTCATTTATGCACTAACAAATTCATATATAACAATTTGCATAAGAAATTCTTTTAGAGTAACAATTTGTTGAGCAAGGCATTAAAACATAATCCCTGGCTAGACAAAATTCAGAGTTAGTTGAAGTTGGTGTATTAGCAGTCTGGTGGTAAACCTAATAGTATATTCTGTTCTATTTTTAAGAATTTACAGTATTGATAGAAATTGAGTTCCAATGTTTGCTTTTTAGCTACATCCATTTGGTAACCACAGTGAGAGGGATGAGTTGTGCTATCATCATATGAAGAACCATACCAGGAAATGCAGATTTCTTCCTCATGGCCACATGGAAGTTGACTGTTAAAACTAGTTTCTGGATAATAACTCAAGAATTTGCATTCTATTCAAACCAAATTTTGACATATGGATACATACAAAGAAGGGAAGATGCCTATCAATTTTGGGGTCAGAAGGTCAAAGATCAGGGTCACAGTGCATGGAAATTAGACAATGCTGATGTGGGGGCATATGTTTTACACATTATGTAGTTATAAATGAATTAGTATTGTATATATGCATATATTATTTATGTTTTCTGATTATTTATCATATAATGAAATAAATATATAGAATTTGTAAATATGAATTGAAAGATACACATTTTATAACAAATCATATAATGTTATTGTTTAGAATGTATGTCCATGTAAGAAGGGGGGTGGGGACACAAAATGGTTCAAATCTTTGTTCCAATGCACACTACCCCACACATTTTTTCCATTTAAATTAAGCAAAAACATTATTCAAATCTACATTAGTAATTTCAGAAAAAGTTTGATACAGATATTCTCCCTAGATTGAATTTTTTGATGAAATAGGTCTTCAAATTTGTGTGATATTTTATACAATTATATTAATTAATACTTGATTTTTTTGTAGAATTGGTGATATATTTTATGTAAAAGTTATTGAAATAATCAATTATGCTTAACTTTCATAAAATAAAAGAAAGCCAAGATTATTCTGTCCTTAATATTTGTTTTATAGTGTGTTTCTTGTGAAAATTGGTGATTTTCATGAAAAATTAAGTTTCAGCAAAGGGGCAACTTTGAGGGGCTGTAATTCTTTAAAGTCCACACTAGCATACTCTTTTTTAATGTTTTAAATGTCTTTCGGATAAAGATGTATCAGTTAAAATGATTTATCAAAAAAGTTTGATACTTCTGAAAAAATTCAAACCAGGAGAGAACATCCTTAAGGTCGCTCTGAAAAAATTTCCAGCACTCTGCTCCATAAAGTAATATGGACTTGACATTATTGCTATAGATCTTTACTTTAGTTTTAAGGGAAACTTTTCCTGATCTCCACAAAGGTCTTAACTGACAAAAAGCTGATCTTGTCTTGCTAATTCTCGATGTTATGTCTTTTGATGTTCCATTATCTTTACTTATGATGGCACCTAAGTATGTGAAGTTGTCTATTTCTTCGATGTCATGATCCTGGATTCTTATGGGTGTATTACAGGTATTATTTATCGTCAATACTTTTGTCTTCTTTGCATTTATGTCCAAACCAATTTAATAGACTGTGCAGTTGTTTCTAGTCGTGCTGTCTTTCTTTACATTTGTTTTTTGTTGCTTGAGATAAGACAGACATCATCGGCAAAATCAAGGTCTTCGAGAAATGATTCCAATGTCCATCTTATTCCAGAATTTTCATTTCCGAGGGTAGATCTCATGCACCAATTTATAGCCGTGATAAAGAGAAGAGGAGATATAATACAGCCTTGCCTCACTCCAGTGTGTACATTAAACCAATCAGATTGTTCTCCGTTGTGGATAACACGACATTCATAGTTGTTATAGAACGCTTTGACAGGTGCTACTATTTTATCTGATAGTCGATCATATGCTGAAAGTATTTTCCACATGTGATATGTATCAATGCTGTCAAATGCTTTTTTGAAGTCTACGAAATTGAAGATGATTTTGCTTTGCCATTCTAAGCTTTGTTCAATGATATTTCTGATTGTAAATATATGATCAATACATCATCTGTTTCGTCTAAATCCTGACTGTTCTTCCCTCAATTTCTTGTTGATTAAGTCATCTATTCTATTTAACAATATTCTAAGAAATACTTTACTTGGTATGACTAACATTGTTATACCTCTCCAATTGTCAATATGCCAACATTAGCAGAATGTAATCAAGCGATGCAAACATTTACTGACACAGGATACCAAACAAGTGACCAGCATGTCGATATGTCCAGATCAAGAATGGAAAAAGACAACAACGATATCAATGTATTGCGCGACTTCTTGAAAGATTGGGACCCGTTTGGCTTACATGACAAGACTTTGCATAACATTGAAACTGGAATGATTGCAGACGACGCAAATGCAGAAGCTGCAAAGAGTATAAGCGATAAAATTATACAGTCTATAGCTGGACAATTGGCCTCAGAAATTTCATTCAAAAAGAAAGGTCAAGTGGTTCCTTTAGATATAAAACGAACATCGAACACTAATGTCACACAGTTCTCACAGATTGATCCTCAGCTCATGTTTCAGAGGCTGACAAATAATGGATCAGAAACACTGAACACAACAGCTGAGATGTTTCAATATGAACTTTCAAGCTTTCCGTCATCAATGTTTGAATCAAAAGGCAGGAAACGCCACTCTTGGTGAAGCTATATGGAGTACAGACGACTGTCATGCTGAAGAACTTCAAACAACAAATGGATGGAGGATCTCTACTGCATCGAATACCATGGTCCAAAGGCCAGACGTTTTGCCAGATTTGCTCAAGATATGTTGATCGTGTCAAAATGCGTTTTCAAAATCCCATCATTGTTACAGATGGTTACATCTGTACATCAACTAAAGATATGACTCACATGAGATGCAGCAATGGAATTCAAACAAACACAATAACATTTTATTTTACTGAGAACATGCCGCTTAGAATAAAGAAGGAAACGTTTCTTTTGAATGAATCAAATAAGCGATATGCTTAATGTTGAACTCCTTGTTCGAAAACTACAGGAAAGCAATATTGAAGCCATAGAAAGTGAGAGTGATGCAGATTTGTTGAGATGTTAGACAGCTGTTGATAAGGCAGACGGTTACACAGTGGTAGTGCATGGAGAAGACGCTGATTTGCTGGTTCTGCTGTGCCATTATGCAAAAGAAGGCAGACACAACATTTTTTCACCTCTGACAAATGTCAATGAAACACCACAGAGTTTGGGATATATCTAAAACACGGTCAGTTCTTGGAATTGATGGTTGTCGTCAGATCCTTTTTATTCATGCTTTAACAGGGTGTGACACAACTAGTCGTTTGCCTGGCATTGCAAAAACCTGCTGCCTTGAAAAAAATAATGAATGATATTTATCTAAAATTGCAAGGAGTTGTATTTCTGCAAGAAAATGCTAGTGAAGATATAATGAAGGCGGGAGAGGAAGCATTAATCAGCTTGTATGGTGGGGCACCTTTAGAGGGTTTAGACATTCTCAGGTGGAGACAGTTTACGACCAAAACAATGTCAGTTAAGAGGCATGCTGTGGTCCAATTGCATGTCACTTCCACCAACTTCTATTACTGCCATGTTTCACTCAATGCGAGTTTATACTTAGTGTCAGTACTGGAAAGGCAAAACAGTTGCAGATCTTGATCCTACTTAATGGGGTTGCATGGACTCTGAAAACGGGCAAACTCCTACCTATTGAAATGTTTTAACAACCTGCACCCGACTCCCTGTTGAAAATCATCCACCGCAATTGTAAAACTGACTGCGACAATAAGATATGTAGCTGTTGAAAGAAATTGGCATACCGTGTTCAGGTGGATGTGGAGAATGTAGAGGAATCAAATGCTCCAATTCAAGAAATACTCCAGAATCTAATGATGAGAGTGAAAACGAAACCTAGTTTTGAAAATCAGTAATATTCCTAGTCCTTTACAATAAAAAGGATGTTAATTCAATATCTGTTATCATCTTTTCATGTTTATGTTGTAAACTATTTGCATCGAGTGTACAAATCCAATCCTGTTATCAACTTACAAAATAAGTTGACACCAGTTGATTTGATATGGTTATCAAATATTTCCAGATTCCCATGAAAGAAATATTCACCCCAAATTCGTTCAATGTTGGTTGTAAAGTTATCATTTCAACTGTACAAATACTATTCTGTAATTTGGGGTTAGAAAAAGTTGTTACCAATTGATTTGATATCATTATCATTTTTTCCCACATTTCCACAATTTTAATGACAATGATAAATTTTTTTAAAAACAATATTTGCATGACCCAAATATCTCTTTAATATTTCTTGGCAGACAAATCCAATTCTGAAATTTGAGTTTAGAATAAATTGATACCAATTTATTTGATATACTAGCTAGTAATATTCAAACATTTCCAGATTTCCGCAATTTTTCAATAAAAATCCGATTTTTTACCCCAAAATTCTTTCGATATTTGTTAATTGTCAAAGTTTTTAAATCAGTTGGACATATTTAATGCTTTCATTTTAGTTCGCATAACTTGATACCCATTGATTTGATTTAGTTATTATTTTTCCAGATTTCTGTGATTCTTTAATAAAAACCCTATTTTTACCTCAAAATTCCTTCAATATTTGTTTTTTAAGTTTTTAAATCGGTTGTACATATTCAATCCTTTCATTTTAGTTCAGCATAAATTGATACCCATTGATTAAATTTAATTAGATTTTTCCAGATTTCCATGATTTTTCAATGAAAACCCAGTATTTTACCTGCCAAAAAAACTATTTTCCGCAAATTATAGAAATTTTTAGTTTTAATATGTTACATGTATTTGTTTTCAGTGGTAATTATAGCTTTGTAGCAATTTTCCTGAGGTTTGGCTTAAATATTGATAGATTGACTAGACTATTGAGGGAAAGAGAGATACTACTTGCCAAAATGAGAGTTTATTTTGATAAATGTTATGAATATTTTAAAATGGAAGGAAGGAGTAAATTGATACATGCAATTATATGTGCCTTAACTTCCACATGGGGATATTCACATTTATGTACAGTGAAACTTCTTCAAACCGGCCACTTAGAAAACCGGTTCTCTCTGAATATCGGCTGATTTTCAAAGTCCAGGCAGAAATCTTAACATTTCCTTACAAAAAAAGTCTTACAAAACTGACCACCCCTGACCATTTTTAAAGTACATTTGTTAACAAACATGTGTAATTTACCCTTATAATACCAGCCACTTTTTGAAGACAAGAAAATTTTAGCCAGAGGGTGGTCAAAATCAACCCACTGTGCAAATGGACTGACCAACAGGCCAGGTGGGAAATTATCCACTGGAGGTGTGAAAAACACAAGTGGCCTCATAATTTCTGTTGTTTACCTGTGCTGTCATGGATGCAAGGTGAAGATAATGAACAGTGATCAATCTCATAACTCCTACAAGCAATACAAAATAGATAGTTGGGCAAACACGGACCCCTGGACACACCAGAGGTGGGATCAGGTGCCTAGGAGGAGTAAGCATCCCCTGTTGACCGGTCACACCCGCCGTGAGCCCCATATCCTGATCCGGTAAACGGAGTTATCCGCAGTCAAAATCAGTGTGCCAAGAACGGCTTAACAATCGGTATGAAACACGTCAGACAGCATTTGACCCAATGCGAGGTCGTATTGGATGTTAAGTATTGTATTGTTTATTATCTTTAAGCCTTATGACTCATCAGCATAATACATATTCAATTACAAAGTATAAACAAAAAAGATGTACACAGTAAGAAAAGTGGAGTGAATATTAGAGGATGGACATACATGAAGAGAGTTATAAGTCAAGCTTACATAAAAAAGAAACCAACAAAAACCAGCATATACAATAGACGATAGTTTGGCTAGATCGTGAGAGTAAAGCATTTTTAAAAATTTACCCAGATTACAGATTTGTTTTCTATTATGAATTGACATCAATTGTACTAATTTAAACATAGAAGCATGCGACCAATAATACTTTTTTATATATGCAGATCTGAGGTTTTTGTACAAAGGACATATTAAAATAAAATGATATTCGTCCTCAACTTCGTTCAAATTACAAAATCACACAATCGATCTTGTCTTGCTGTGCAAATAAATCGCAATTATACTTTGTGTAGTAAACGTTAAGATCATGAGGTATATACGCAAAACAGATATAAATATCGGGATGATCTCTTTGTTCTACTCTTAATCACATGAGTGTGTCTTCAACACATTTAACAATTGATACAAACTTACGAAGTGTTTTTCTGTATAACAGCACAAGGTCACCGCCTTTACTCTTCAGTCTAGGAAAACATTTGTATTCAAATTCGTCGTTTAACCAATCGCACTTTAGAGCTGTTCCAGGTTGAATCCAGCATTTTGATAAAAAATATTACGTCGTAGTCAGATATGACTGCGCAAAAGTCACTGTCACATATCAAGTGACACTTGGCTAATCCAAGCGACCCTTCCAAATTCTGTACAAAAATGTTAAAAAACAGTTAGGAACATATTCGATATGCAATAGCTTGTTCTGGGTATAGTCAGTTTTTAAATCGAGGTAAGCTACTGACAAACAAGTTGATGGTACAGGGATTTCAACAGTCTCGATTGAAGTCAGCATTTCGCAAATTCTATGGTCGTTATAACGATCTAGTTCGTCAATACAACCTCGCATTGGGTCAAATGCTGTCTGACGTGTTTCATACCGATTGTTAAGCCGTTCTTGGCACACTGATTTTGACTGCGGATAACTCCGTTTACCTGATCAGGATATGGGGCTCACGGCGGGTGTGACCGGTCAACAGGGGATGCTTACTCCTCCTAGGCACCTGATCCCACCTCTGGTGTGTCCAGGGGTCCGTGTTTGCCCAACTATCTATTTTGTATTGCTTGTAGGAATTATGAGATTGATCACTGTTCGTTATCTTCACCTTGCATTGAATGAATACAGTATCAACCGTACGAAAGTCATCTTGTTGCACCATACTATCGCATGGATATAAAGCGGTAGTTAATAAAGAACAAACCCATGACTGTTAATGATAATTATTAAAAGAAAAATCAATTTTCTTGGTTTCCATAGACTTAGAATTCTGAAGAAATATTCAAATTACAATTTCATTATTACTACTGCACTTTTCAAAAACGTCAAAACAAATTTGTTAGTGATATACGCGATGAATGCAAAAGAGTTTTTATAGGTAAGAGGAATTTAAATAATAAGCCTTTGTGTTTTCTTTAATCTTTATGTATCCTGTTTATATAGATTTTCAGTTTAAAATTAGATGATTTCAGCGAGAATTTATAATTACCTGTAGGTACAAACGGACTAATTTGATCTCCACCGATAATTGATCATGGATCACCAGAACAAAGTGAACAGTACCTACTTAGTGAATATTGAGATAAAATGTCACTAAATGTAAAATTCTCGGTAAACCATCCACCCCTCTAAACCGGCCATTTATTTCGGTCCGAAAACCGGCCAGTTTAGAGAATTTAAGTTTCACTGTACTGTAATTGGTAGAATTTAACAACTTCCACTTTTAAAAAAATCAAATTGCATTATTTCAGGCTAGGTTCAATTTTGATATTATATCATTGTCATCCTTTGCTAAAAAATGTTGTGATTTTTTTCACTTACTTTATATGCACAGGTAATTCTAAAGAGGAATTCACTTTGTACATGTATTACATGCACTGTTTGTAACCTTTAACCAATTTAAGGGTTCATATATATATATATATATATATATATATATATATATATACAGTATAATTTGTCCAAACCGGCCTCTGAGTACTCCGGCGCTCTGTCAATTCCGGCCATAAAATATAGTCCCTAACATTTCTTTAACAAATCCTTTATTAATAATTCCCTGTACTCCGGATACTGCGTATTCTGTATATCGGCCGGCTTACAAAGTCCCAACTGCTATCAATTAACTTTAATTATCCTGTGTAAACCGGCCCCTTGATGATACACCACCCTAATTGTTGCGGTCAATTGTTTTCGGTGTACACAAGGTCCCAACTGCTCGTAATTAGCTCTAATTATCGCATTTAAACCAGCCACCCCACGCTGACCAACCTGTCGGTATTCGGTCGATCACACGCGGTGTACACAAAAGGTGTCTCAAGGGAAGCCACAGGTATGTAAAAGAGTGCAACTGGCGATGAGTCGCGATCAGTTTAAAATAAAACCTGATTTTTATGGGGTGCACTTTTCAATTATGACAGCACCACGCTCGAGGTAATGACGCCCTCCCCCTAACGACAGAGACGAGAACTGACATTAAAAGACAAAGTTCAATTAATCGATGAATTCGATACATTCTTGGAATGAAACAAAATCGATAACAATCCCGTTATGTTTTCCAAAAAGCAGGGTTTCCCCTCGTGGACTTCTCGGAGCTCTACAGCGAGTCAGACAGTGATGATATGCAGTTAGTTAACACAACTCGCCATGTCCGGTCGATCACTCGGCATTGTATTAGTTTCCGTTTCACAAATTAAGACGGTTGAAAGCGATACATTTACAATGAAAGCTGGGAAAGACAAATTTTAAACGAACACAACACAAACTTGACGAACGTACATAATGTAGCGCTTGATAACGGCGATGATGTAGACGAAATCGACAATTTACCAACAGAATATTGCGCGAATAATTCCCAGATTTCAAACTGTTTAATAAAAATTGAAACTTTTTCAAATGGGCACGACAATAAAACACTGACATTTATATTTTACATTTTGAATTCTTTTGTGATATATTAAAACGTTAGCAATCATTACACACGTATGCATATATAGATAATGAATACAAGGGAAGCAACTCTCATTCTTGTCAACATTCTGCACTCCGGACTCTGTGCAAACCGGCCAATTTCTTTGGAACCACACATAGCCGGTTTAGACAGATTATACTGTATATATATATATATATATATATATATATATATATATATATATATATATAGCTATACAAATATTATCATATGCAGAACTAGCTTTCTGGAAAAAAATCAATTTACCGCGCACAAAAAGCTGCACACTTTTTTCAGAGAGCTACAGTTTGCATATTCAGAATAACTTTATCCAAAATAAATAGATCAATACTTGTACATGTAATTTGATAATAAATGATAATAAAGGATTCTAATTTAAAAATCATTAATGATAATTATTTTCAATGAAAATTATTTATTTTGTGTTTAAACCCGATAGGGGAATGCCCACATTGTTTCAATATCATGGTGACTTATCATGTTGATATATGATACACGTAAAGGTACCCATTCAATACACGTACATTTAAAAGGCTTTGAAGAAGGACTATCAAAGGAAGCCAATGTCATCTTCTTCTCAAAGGGGAGATAATCACAAAAAATGCAAAAACAGGGTGCGGTCATTTAAAAATCTTCTCAAGAATCACTGAAACAGAAGAGCTGAAATTTACATGAAAGCTTCTTGACATAGTGCAGATTCAAGTTTGTAAAAATCATGTCCCCCTGGGGGTAAGGTGGGGGCCACAATAGGGGATCACAGTTTTACATACAAATATATAGGGAAAGTACAAATTTACCTGAAAGCTTCCTGACATTGTGTAGATTCAAGTTTGTTAAAATCATGGCATGGGGCCCTAACAAAGTTTTACATTAAAATAAAGAGGAAAAATCTTTGAAAATCCTCTTCTCAAGAATCACTGGGCCAGAAAAGTTTTCATTTACATGAAAGCTACCTGACATAATGCAGATACAAGTTTGTTAAAATTATGGCCCCCGGGGGTAAGATGAGGCGACAATAGGGGGATCAAAGTTTTACATATGAATATATAGGGAACATCTTTAAAAATCTTCTTCTCAAGATAAATTTACATTTACATGAAAGCTACTTGACATAGTACAAATTCAAGTTTGTTAAAACCATGGCCTCAGGGAACAGGTTGGGGCCACAATAGGGGATCAAAATTTTACACGTGATTATATAGGGAAAATCCTTAAATAAGGGCCAAGGTGACTCAGGTGAACAATGTGGCCCAGGGACTCTTGTTGTTGTGTGATAATCAGGTGATCCTGAAGGTTCATGTACATCTTATCAGGGGAATAGGTCATAAGTAAATATCATTTTACAAGATAAATTAGATGTGTACAAAGGTTGTATTGCTATATGTCCAGAGTCATCAAAGTGACAATATACAGTAAATTATGATTATAATAAACTCACGTACATTGAATTCACACTTATTGTGAAGTGATACGTATTCCCCTTCAAGAAGAAAATAACGGAAATGCTATTGGATATAATGAAGTTGGTTTTAACAATTTTTTTTGCTGGCCTGGATGTTTGCTATAATCGTATTTTACTGTACATGGTTAGACTAAATATGTTGGGTAGAGTACGGAATATTGCTGATCCAACTGTTACCCTTTTCAGAGGATGGGGATAGCGATTACGAAGGCTTGGAAGAACCTCCAATTCGGCGCCAGTTACAGAACATCCTCCAGCAGTATCCAGATGGTCCCCAAATCATTAGGGTAACCCACTAATCTCTTATCATTTAATCACCAAATCATTAGGGTAACCCACTAATCTCTTATCATTTAATCACCAAATCATTAGTGTAACCCACTAATATCTTATCATTTAATCACCAAATCATTAGGCTAACTCACTAATATCTTATCATTTAATCACCAAATCATTAGGGTAACCCACTAATATCTTATTTTTTAATCACCAAGTCATTAAGGTAACCAACTATTATCTTATCATTTAATCATCAAATCATTAGGGTAACCCACTAATATCTTATCATTTAATCACCAAATCATTAGGGTAACCCACTAATATCTTATTTTTTAATCACCAAGTCATTAGGGTAACCAACTATTATCTTATCATTTAATCATCAAATCATTAGGGTAACCCACCAATGTCTTATTATTTAATCACCAAATCATAGGGTAACCCACTAATATCTTATCATTTAATCATCAAATCATTAGGGTAACCCACTAATATCTTATTATTTAATCACCAAAATCATTAGTGTAACCCACTAATATCTTATTTAATCACCAAATCATTAGTGTAACCCACTAATATCTTATTTAATCACCAAATCATTAGGGTAACTCACTAATATCTTATCATTTAATCACCAAATCATTAGGGTAACCCACTAATATCTTATCATTTAATCACCAAATCATTAGGGTAACCCACTAATATCTTATTTAATCACCAAATCATTAGGGTAACCCATTAATATCTTATCATTTAATCATCAAATCATTAGGGTAACCCACTAATATCTTATCATTTAATCACCAAATCATTAGTGTAACCCACTAATATCTTATTATTTAATCACCAAAATCATTAGGGTAACCCACTAATATCTTATTATTTAATCACCAAGTCATTAGGGTAACCCACTAATATCTTATCATTTAATCACCAAATCATTAAGGTAACCCACTAATTTCTTATCATTTGATCACCATGTCAACCTGTTTCTCATTTTATGTCTTTTTAGCTCACCTGAGCTGAAAGCTCAAGTGGGGTTTTCTGATCGCCTGTTGTCCATCTGTCTGTAAACTTTTTATATTTTCGACTTCTTCTCTAGAACCACTTGGCCAATTTCAACCAAACTTGGCCAAAAGTATTCTTTGATGAAGGGCTTTCCAGTTTGTTCATATGAAGGGCCATGCCCCCTTTAAAAGGGAGATACTCACAAAAATGCAAAAATTAGGTAGGAGTCATTTAAAATCTTCTTCTATAGAACCACTGGGCCAGAAGAGCTGACATAGTGCAGATTCTAGTTTGTTAAAGTCATGGACCCCGGGGGTAGGATGGGGCCACAATAAAGGATCAAAGATTTACATTCAAATATATAGGAAAAATATTTATAAATCTTCTTATGAACCACTGGGCCTGAAGAGCTGAAATTTACATGAAAGCTTCCTGAAATAGTGCAGATTCAAGTTTATTAAAATGATGATGGCCCAGGAGGGTAGGATGGGGCCACAATAGGGGATCAAAGTTTTACATACAAATATATAGGGAAAATCTTAAAAGACCTCAACATCTACTGGGCGAGGAAAGCAAACATTTACATGTAAGATTGTAAACATCATGACCCCTGATGGTAAGCTGGGGCCACCATAGGGGATCAAAGTTTTTTTTTTTTTTTGTTTTTTTTTTTTTTTTTTTTTTTGGCTTATGACATTTTTATTTCCCAGACCTATCACTATAACATATAACAAATAGACTAAACGATAGAAGAAAAAAAAAGTGTGGAAAGCTGCCAGGGATGGGGCCCTAACTAAGCTCCACCTAAATAACAATATATATTCCCTATTACATCTCGCAGGATGTAGAAGAAGGGAAAAAAAACCTGAGAGAAATACAAGATTATATAATCATATGAGAACAAAGTTATACAAATATAAATACATGTACATCATTTCTAGAGGATATTAAAGTATTTCGTGACAACTACCCAAAGGGCCCTTCTCACACTCCAAAAAGTATATTTTGACCCTGGGTACTCATGTAAAAGGGAAGGCAGATCATTTCCCTTTACTTTATTTGTACATGATATGAATAGCATGCAACACAATTTGTAATATAAATATATAAGACTATAATTTTTTTACAATACTATCAAGAATAGGCGAAAAAGATACCTTGTTTAATTTTTTGTATACAGATACATTGAATTCAAGGATTCCCTTTACATTCTTTCGAATGTCATAAGATTGCTCTCTTTTTTTAATATTCTACAATACATTTTATATTTGTAAATTTTACATGCAATTAGTGATAGAAGATTATTTAAAAATACTGTTTTCTCATTGATTTCCCAAAAAAAACCAAGAACAATGTTTTTCCATGAAACTTGAAAATTCAATGTTTTCTCAACGATTTTCCAAATTTCACAAACATTTTTACATTTCAGTACCAGATGCTCATTATCTTCTTTTTCCTTACATAGTGAACATAAATCCGTATCAGTAACTTTCCATTTCTTTAACATAACTCGGTTGCTGGTTAGATTGTTCAACAACTTGTAATTGAAATCAGCAATGTGGGTATCAAAAATATTACATATTTTTTGTTTATATATTGCACTCCAAGACTGTTTTGAAACATTGAAGCTTTTAGAATAAAAATTTTGGTGTAGAGGAGGTACAAATTTCTTATCCCGATAAATATCATAGAACATTTTACTTGAGAAATCTTTCACATGTACAATTCCCTGATTTAGCAGTAGAAAGTATGAATTATCTTTTATATGTACATTTTCATATATTATATTTTGAACATCGAAAGGTTGTAGTAATTTTCCTATGGCATTTTTTACAATATTATATTCACAAATCCAGTTTTTCTTGCAAATCAATTTATCTATAAACCATTCCATCGGCTTAATACCATTCTCATCCACCACGTCAATCACGTATTTCAGACCACTCTTTAGCCATGATTTTAGAAATATAGGTTTATTTTTAAATACCACAATATTATTACTCCATAATGGCTCCCTCAGTATATTGTTCAAACAATCTAGCCTGTTTATACCCTTGCATTCATTAAAAGATGCGAACATTTCCTTGTAAAACATAGGAAATCCCTCCATTATCTCATACTGTTTGATATTAGTGATATTAGTTTTACTTAAATAGTCAAGATCATAATTGTTTTCCAAACATATGCTATTCACAAAATGGTATAATGGATTTCTTTTATCTAATATTTTCTTAATCCATGATATTCTTAAAGATTTAATTTTTGATAAGATATCTACAACTCCAATGCCTCCACTAATGATATTTCCGATTAATGTATTTCTTTTTATTCTATCTCTCTTATTCCAAATGAAATTGTAAATAAGTCTTTGAATTTCTTTGATAATGTTTGAATCTGGTAGGTTTAATATCGAAGCTATATATATAATTTTAGATATTGCAAGACTATTAATTATGCAAACTTTGCCAAAAATGGTTAAGTTTCTTGTTTTCCAAGATTCAAAAAGTTTCTCTACATCGCTGGTGATTTTTGTCCAATTATTTCTCAGGCACATTTCTTTATCATGGCCAATATATACACCTAATGCTTTTACACATGAAACATTTACATAAACATTATGAATTTTCTTAAATCTGTTTTTTAAAGGTCCAGTTAATATGCATTCTGTTTTTGACATATTTAATCTCATACCCGAAACATTACTAAAATTACTTATCGCCTCGAGGGCCTTCTTTAAAGACTTTTCATTTTCCATTGGAAGGGTAGAATCATCGGCATGCTGTATTATCTTAATGTCTTTTTCCATTCCTTCTTTTTGAAACCCATGTATGCTGGGATTGTTTCTTATTGAAATTCCTAATATTTCAGCCACAAAGAGAAACAAGACTGCTGATACCGGACATCCCTGCCTTATTCCCCTATGCATCATGCAAGTTTTAGATATCCATCCATTAATTTTTATTCTGAAGATTGGATTTGCATATAAGATGTGAACCCATTTAATAAAATTTTCACCAAAGTTAAATCTTTTCAGTACTTCAAACATAAAATTCCACTCAATTGAATCAAAGGCTTTCTGAAAGTCTAAAAATAAAAGTATAAGTTCTTGATTATTTTCTTCACAATAATCAAAAATGTCCAAAATTAATCTTGCATTTATGCGATATTTCTTCCTTTTATATAAGCTGTTTGATTTATTGATATCAAATCATCTAGCAGTTTTTGTAAATTTCCTAGGTTTTGTTCGTCTCCTTTCTTATAAATCAAAGTAATCAATGATAATCTCTGCGTAAAAGACACTGTATTTAAATCAAAAATACTTTGTAAAACACAATAGAAATATTGTTTTATTTCTTCCCAAAATGTTTGATAAAATTCACATGGTATTCCATCCAGACCAGGAGATTTATTGCTTTTCATATTTAAGAGTGCCTCTGAGCATTCCTGAAGTGAGGGAAATATTTCTAATTCATTTTTCTCCTTATCTTTCAATGTAAATTCTAAGTCTATAGCATTTATATATTCGTTGATATCCGTGGTTTGTATATTATTTGTTCTATATAAATTTTCATAAAAATTGCACATATTGTTTAGTATGTCATCATCATCGAGTATGATATCACCAGTTTCTTCTCTTAAAGCTTTAACTACATTATTTATTTGTCTTCTCTTTTCTAAATTTAAGAAGTACGAGGTATTCTTTTCTCCTTGTTCTATCCAATTGGCCCTAGACCTAACCTGTGCACCTTTTGCTTTTTTATCTACAAGTTTTGATAATTCATTTTCTAAATTTCGTTTTTGATTCATGTCAATATTATCCGCAGGTAATTCCTCAATTTTTTTGATTTCCGATTGTAAATAGGCTAACTTACTTTTATATGATTTATTTATTTTCTTTGAAAAGTCTATACAGAATATTTTTATGTTTCTTTTTAGAGTTTCCCATGATTCATGCGGTTCTACTTCATTGAAAGTGTAATTTGATAGATATTTTTTCATTTCTTCGACGAAGTCCTGGTTTTTTATCAGCGAGACATTAAATTTCCAATAGCCCGGTCCTCTTAATTTTTCATTTATAATCAGACAGAACTGTAGACTTAAATGATCTGACAATCTAACACCATTTGAATGAGACCCTGGGATTTTTTGTAAACAAAAAGATTCACATTGATAACAAAAAGACTTTGAGATAAAAATGTAATCGATTCTACTCGTAGCTATATTTTCACCATTGCACCAGGTATATCCTTTATTATTTGGTTTAACTTTTTTCCACAGGTCTATGAGCTCCAACTTATTTAGGATACTATTTAAAATATTCACACTTTTGTCTTGTTTATTTTCATCTAAAGAACAATTGAAATCACCCCCTATGAGCATGTTCTCTTGACACTCCGCATGTTTTTTTATCCAAATATTCATACGTTTAAAAAAGCCATACTTTGCATTTATATCATTTGGTGCATATATGTTTATTATTGTTATAATCTTGTCGTCAAATTTAATATTTAGTAGTAACTTTCTTCCATCGTTAGATTTATGGATATTCAATATTTCATACGCCAAATTCTTTCGAAAAAGAATGGAGACCCCTCTACTGTAGGGCGAGTCTGAATAACAATGTATTGCTTTTCCAAACCATCTAGCATTATAAGCAATAGTATTTTTTTCAATATAATGCGTTTCCTGTAAAAGAATAATGTCAAAATGACTATCTGAAATCCATGTGTTTAATTTAGTACGCTTTTCAGTGGTATTTAGCCCTCTACAATTAACAGAAATAAATCTCAATCTATTCATTTATTGGCTGTTTACTTTCCTGACGTAGACTTGTTGCTGGCTCGGGTTCCGCTCCGTTGCTTCGAATTTGATCTGTTTACCTGCATCTGTCTCGCCAGATTGTCTAGCATGCGTCCGAGCTTGTTTTGGCCGGGCCATCGCTGCATAACAGTATGAATGGTTCCTACATTGTTTAGCCCCGTTCCCCAGTATGTGTCCCACGTTGCCTCGGCCAAGATGTTGGTTTTCTTGATTTTACCAAGCGCCTCGCGGAATTCTTCACACTGCTTGATTTTGGACTCCAAAATCTCCCTCATAACTTCATCCCGAGAATCCAACCATGCATCGGAGACAAGGATTTGATTTCCAATCCGTTTTGCGTCGAGAGCAGTCTCTGCATTACTTATGGATTCCGCTTTGTTGAGATCGCCAGAACGCATTGCTTTCACGTGTTGAAAAGCTTGTTCGGCAGACGAGTATGTTGCCCCAAAAATTTTCAGCTCCGTGGGGAAAAAGTTGGATAACGGGTTATCCTGTCCCGCAAAAGCCACCACGTCCTCCTGCTCTGTCACATATAGTTTGCATTGCTTGGATCCCGGTGAATGTCCTGGCTCCTTGCAGATCCTACAACATGCCTCATACTCACAATTGTTTTTGTAGTGATCGTCCGCCCAGCAGTTAGTACACTGCTTTTTTGTCTCCCTGCTGGGTTGACCCTTATGAACGATGGTACATCTTAGGCCCGCACAGGTAGTAGTTCTTGGTAGAAATTTCCCGTCCATGATCGACATGTAGACGAACCTGTTACCATTATGGAAATCAGTCATCCTGTGTGAAATGGGGTGTCTGATCTTCTCTAGCTTGATGTCACTTGTGAGCTTTGCACCATGTTTTTCTAACATTTTTGATACACAATTGTCATCGACAGATATTGGTAGGCCTTTGATAAGCACTCTTATCACTTTCTCATTCGGATTTTCCGTTCCTGCTGAATATGGGTTAGTATCAAAAACCTGGATAGATCTACTTCCCAGTTCAAAACCAGTATTCACAAGTTGCATCCTGCTTTCAGGCAACTTAACATAGATTCGCCAAAGGTCTCTGTCGCGTTGCACAAAGTAAACATCGTTCACTTTAGCACTTGCTGCTACTGCAATATCATAGTCCGATATATATTTGTTCTTTTCAGTCTGAATATCCCTGTTTCTTAAGTACACTGGTTTTTGTGTACATTCCATGGCCATACTTGGAGTTGTACACGTCTGGTAGAACACACTTAGATTAAGAGCGTGAGCTGATCGTGAGTAGATACTCAGTATTCACAAAGTAAACACAGTATAAAACATACAAAAATTCAGAAAAACACTCCAAAAAGACTATCCTGGGTCAGAGTATATACGCTGCACACAAACGGTACTGATTTTTTTTGCAAATCCCATAGAATTGTGCGAAAACTGTCAAAAACGACGGAGCAAAAAGAACACAGCCGTTCTTCTCTTGCTCGTCACGTGACTCTCGGGGATCAAAGTTTTAAATACAAATGTATAGGGGAAATCTTTAAAAATCTTCTTCTCAAGAACCATTGAACCAGAAAAGCTGAGATTTACATGAAAGCTTCCTCACATAGTGTAGATTCCAGTTTGTTAAACTCATGACCTCTGTGGCTAGGATGGGGCCACAAAAGTCTTTAAAAAATTCTGAAGAACCATTGGGTCAAAGAAGTTTATATTTGCACGAAAGCTTCCTGACATAGTGCATATTGAAGTTTGTAAAAATCATGGTCCCTGGGGGTAAGATGGGGCCACAGTAGGGGATCAAAGTTTTACATACAAATGTGTAGAGGAAATCATTAGAATTCTTCTTGTGAAGAATCACTGGGTCAATTATAACCAAATTTAGCCAACAGTATCTTTCGGTATAGGGCTTTGAAGTTTGTTCCAATGAAGGGTCATGGTTCCTTCAAAGGGGAGTTAATCACAAAAATTCAAAAATAGGGCTGGGTCATTTGAAATCTTCTTCTCAAGAACCTAGGCCTGAAGAGCTGAAATTTACATAAAAGCTGTCTGACATAGATTCAAGTTTCTTAAAATAATGACCCCTGGGGGTAAGATGGGGCCACAATAGGGGATCAAAGTTTTACATACAAATATATAGAGAAAATCTTTAAAAACCTTTTTCTCAAGAACCACTGTGCTAGGAAAGTACAAATTTACATCAAAGCTTCCTGACACAGTGCAGATTCAAGTTTGTAAAACGCATGGCCCCTGGGGGGTAAGGTGGGGCCACAATATGGATCAAAGTTTTACATGCGAATATATCGGGAAAATCTTAAAACATGGGCCATGGTGACTCCAGTGAGCGATGTGGCCCATGGGCCTCTTGTCTTTTATTTCTTATCAATATATGATTGTATGAAGTGATTGTTTGATTTCATTATCTCAGATTTACTGTCAGCCAACTTTAATTTTGTGTGCAGGAAATATATGTGATCTTCACATGCTTTACTTTTTTGTCAAATTTTCCAATTATTTTGCTACCATAGCTATAAGACAAGATGTATATTTGCTAGCTAACTCATAACTTCTTTTTTTACACCTTTCCTCGTCACAAGAATGTTTATCATAAGGATTTGTTACGGCACGTTTGGTCGCCTTGGCACGTTCGGTCGCCGGCGACCATTCGTGCCGCACATTTCGTCGCCAGCCACCAAACATGCCGCACGTATCGTCGCCCGTTGACCGAATGTGCCGTGGGGGTGGACGCTAATGGTCGTCAATTTTAGGCCACACCCTAGCATGAATGGTCGCCGCCCATGCACCCTGTCCCAAACCCCAACTTTGCTTTTGTTTTGCAAAAATGGTGTGTGTTCATGTGTGTGTGTATTCGTTCCTGCATATCTGTGTGACGGTGTGAGTGTGCGCGCGTGTGTATGTGTGCATACATATGTGTATACGTTCATGTGTGTATATATTTGCGTGCATGCGTGCGTATGTGTCTACATTCATGTGTAATAAAGTTTGTTTTGCATTACAAACGCACATACGTACACACTTTTGTGACACAAGTCAAGTACGATACAAAGCCAACAAACAAAAAACCTGGGCATTTCTGGATGGAATTTGATGGGAATTTATTTTGCATACACACGAGTAGCAACATTTTAGCAACACAATACTCTTACATACCATCCTTATGGCACGCCGTTTTTACATTTATTCCTCTTCAAAGATAACTCATCAATCTTATAAGACATCTTATAAAAGATATAAAATATCTTAATATGTTTTTTATACGAGATATCTTATATAGTATATAATATATCTCATAAACTTTATAAAATGTCTTATTAACGTTTTTAATTTAAGATATCTCATTAACTCTTATAAGATATTTTATAACTTTTATAAGGTAGCTTATGAAAGAAATTTTATAATATTGTATCTCATATATTTGATAAGATATCTTGTAAAACAGATAAGGTATCTTATATTTTTATAAGATATCTCATAAATGAATTTTTATAAGATATCTTATAAATTATATAAAGTATCATATTGTTGTGTAATACTTGTACTTGAGTGAAATATGTGACCCATATTGTTCTAGAGTTCGATGTTTATCACGTAGTAGAAAGATGACGAACTGTGTCTTTCAAGAATGTACCAGAAAATTTATTCTGATTATGAATACAATGTGCATTTAGCCGATGATCAGCTCTGGTTAGACAAGCACTTTGGGCATTTTGGATTATTCTATATTTAGGAATTTCGTTGGAAATTAACAGCCAATTTGTGATTTGTTTTGTGTACAGATTCAGCTCGGCACGGACATTGTTTATTGTTCACCTATTGTAAGTTAGTACTTTGTTATTATTATAATTTTCTTTCAATAATTGCAAATAAATGTCATTACTTGTTTGACTGCCTTTGTTAGTAAATTCTGCTGCTGGGTAATTCTGACAATAAGATATTAGTGGGTTACCCTAATGATTTGGTGATTAAATGATAAGATATTAGTGGGTTACCCTAATGATTTGGTGATTAAATGATAAGATGTTAGTGAGTTACCCTAATGATTTGGTGATTAAATAAGATATTAGTGGGTTACCCTAATGATTTGGGGATTAAATGATAAGATATTAGTGGGTTACACTAATGATCTGGTGATTAAATGACAAGATATTAGTGAGTTACGCTAATAATTTGGTAATTAAATGATAAGATATTAGTGAGTTACCCTAATGATTTGGGGATTAAATAATAAGATATTAGTGGGTTACACTAATGATTTGGTGATTCAATGATAAGATATTAGTGGGTTACCCTAATGATTTGGTGATTAAATGATAAGATGTTAGTGAGTTACCCTAATGATTTGGTGATTAAATAAGATATTAGTGGGTTACCCTAATGATTTGGGGATTAAATGATAAGATATTAGTGGGTTACACTAATGATCTGGTGATTAAATGACAAGATATTAGTGAGTTACGCTAATAATTTGGTAATTAAATGATAAGATATTAGTGAGTTACCCTAATGATTTGGGGATTAAATAATAAGATATTAGTGGGTTACACTAATGATTTGGTGATTCAATGATAAGATATTAGTGAGTTACCCTAATGATTTGGTGATTAAATGATAAGATATTAGTGGGTTACCCTAATGATTTGGTGATTAAATGATAAGATATTAGTGGGTTACCCTAATGATTTGGTGATAAAATGATAAGATATTAGTGAGTTACCCCATAACAATATGAATTTACTTTTATAACATGTATAAGATACGTTATAAAACATATTTGTTATCCCGTATATTTCATAAGATATCTCAAAAAGTTGAAGAGATATCTTATAAAAATTCATTAATGAGATATCTTCTTATAAAACAAATGAATTTATAAGATATCTTCTATCTTTTATAGATATCTCATAAACTTTATAAGATATCGTGTTTGGTATACAAGATATTTTTAAAGTTTATGAGATATCTTACATAGTTTAAAAAATATCTTATATATTTTATGAGATACAATATCAACTGTAAATTATATGAGACATCTTAGGAAACTTATTACATATCTTATTCAAAATAGAAGATATCTCATAGATTATATAAGATACCTTTATAAAGGAGTAAATATAAATATGGCGTGAAATACATCATAACAAGTGTGAGTGCGCAAACACGCATACAAATACACGTGAGCATACAGAGTGAAATGTAAAGCAAGTACTACCTTTTGTCATGGTTTGATAAGAAATTAAGATCTTTGAATTCGGCATAAACAACACTACGTGCACAGTTTTAATTTTAGTGAACATAATATTCATGAACAGCACTTTACCACTTGCTATGTTAACTTAATGTAAAATAAAAATCCATCAGTACTATCATGATGAACAAAATAAAAAAGGAATTTAAGCAAACTACTGTAGTAGCGATAAGCATGAAATAAAATGTACAAAATAGCTACAAAATTGGTACTTTTACAAAGTACGCATCAAATTGAACAGATGGAGTAGGCAAATCTATAAATTTGCAACTTTATAGGTACATGTATGAAGCACTTTTCATACATGAAATTGGCTCTCCCAAAGAGTTGTCTTTTTCTCTGTTATTGAATTTGGCGTGGAAGAGAGAGAGATTACATGAGGATGATTGTAGGGGCAGCGCGGGGATAGCTGACTTGTTGAAGAGTAGGCGTCTATGGAGGTATACTACAATTTTGTGGGTATATCCATGCCATGTTTTTTCGTGCACTCTCTCCTCTTGTAGGCCTACCCTTTTACGCCACATTTATGAAATGCAAGATTAGGCCTATTCTCTCCACACTTGAAACATGTCGAAGATTTAAAGAGCTGTTTCGAATCGGAATAAGATGTGCTGTAATTCTTTCTAGGGAGCGTCCATTATTATCTGATTGTTAATCGAAGAAAGCGCCATATCTCATTTATAGCTATTACCTGCCAATTCAAAAGACTCGTTCGTTTTGATCAAACCGGAATAAATTGAAGAAAGATTTGAAGAAGGAGGTGGGGGAGGATTAGAAGGGAGAAAGATAAGGAAGGGGAATAAATGCTGGAGGAGGAGGAAAAAAGCGAGTTCGGGTTTTAGAATTGGGGCTTGGGTGGCGACCATTCGTGCTCGGTTATGGCCTAAAATTGGCGACCAATCGTGTCCATCATCACGGCACGTTCGGTCGCTCTGCGACGATACTTGCGGTACGAATGATCGCCGGCGACCAAACGTGCCAAAACGACCAAACGTGTCGTAACAAGGATTGCCTTACAGTATCTGTTTTAACTATTTAAATACATGATATGATGTAATTGTTTCATTGTCTGTTTGTTGTTTTTGTATAACAGGAGTTGGTGCAGAATGCAGAAGATGCAGAAGCCAGTGTCTTTAAAGTCATGCTTTGTGTGGAGGATCATTTAGGCCCAGGAGATTTTCATCCCATGTACAGGGAAATTTTCCAAGTAAACAAAATTTTATCACTTAATCTAAGAACGTCTGAACTAGTGAGCTTTGCTTATATTAAATTAACTTATAAAGCTTATTTGCCCAGTGCAAACTTAGGAGTTAATAAAGATTTATGAGGTAAGCTCTTATTTTTGCCTTCAAAATGCTCAGTTAAGCTTTGTGAGGTTTATTTCTTATGGAGAAACTAACTCTCAGATCGTGGATGCGTCACCTTTCCATTGCTATGGACTAGTTTTATGAGTTAAAATAATTATCCAGGACAAACTTAGGAATTAATATCCTGAACGTACGTGTGTATGTGCTAATTAGCATATCAAATGTTTAGCTCATAATGTTGGTCCGTCTGTTCAGGATTTTCTCTTTTCCCGTGGGGATCCGGTTAAAATAGGTCCTGAGTACTTTTTGCTTGTCGTAAGAGGGAACTGGATGGGGCGGTCCTTCGGGTATTATAATAAATTTATATAGCGCCTTATATAAAACAAATTACTCTAAGGTGCTTTGCAAGTGTAAGAATAGGACTGCAATAATACAGCACAATGAAATGAAATGAAATAACAGCATGATATAAGATCTTACATCTGTAAAATTATCAAAATAAAACACTATAATTAAGATCGATAGCTAAAGTTGGGTTGTTTTTTTTGTTTGTTTTTTTTTGTTTTTTTTTGCTTTTGGGGGGTGGGGGTGGGGGGGTAGAGCACTAGTACTATGCAGAATATTAGCGCCTAATCTAAAACTTACTCTAAAGTGCTTTACAGTACACTAAAACACAAAGATCAAATCCTGTAATAAACACACATATAAGTAACAGATTTCCAAAATAGCGTAAGCTAAAAAAAAAAAAAAAAAAAGCTATTGGCATAAATGTTCTATGGAAAAAATTAATTATAAATACAAATGAAAAAATCACAGATCAAACATTAAAAGCCTGACGAAAGAGATGGTTCTTCAAATCGCTTTTAAAACAGACAAAATTTTGAACATTTCTAAGTTCACATGGCGGATCGTTCTGAAGTGTCGCTGCCGCCATTATCAAACCTCCGCTTTCCTTGGTTACAGACAGACAGGCTGATTCCGATCTCAACTATCTCGCCGATATGTATGGTGTTATCAGTTCTGGCCAATATCCAGGAGTCAGGTTGTGAAGACACTTGTAAACATACAACAGAATTTTGTACTGAACACGGTACCCGACTGGAAGCCAATGCAATTGGATCAGGACAGGCTTAATGTGTTCGCATTTTCCTGTCCTCATTACCATTCTGGCAGCAGTGTTCTTTACACGCTAAAAGTTGTTCGTGTATTGTATGTTTACTCCATATAATAGAGCATTTAAAATCATAGTTATTAAAGAGTTGAAAAGAGTCTTACAAGTGTGAGACCGCAAAAAATCCGATGTCCCGTGTCACAGCAGGGGTTGCACGATAAAGATCCCTCCATGTTCCAAGGCCGTAAGCGCTAAGCATTGGCCTAAATTTTGCAGCGCTTCACCAGCAATGGTGACGTCTCCATATGAGTAAAATATTGTCGAGAGGTCCTTTAAACAATAATCAATCAATCAATGTAAAACTTATACGGTACCAATTTTGATGCGCCAGATGCGCATTTCGACAAATAATGTCTCTTCAGTGATGCTCAACCGAAATGTTTGAAATCCAAAATAACTATGAAGTTTTAGAGCTAAATATAATAGCCAAAAACAGCATGCCAAAAAAGTGGAGCCAAATTCGTCCAAGGATAAGAGCTATGCATGAGGGAGATAATCCTTAATTTTGAAATGAATTTCTAAATTTTATAATAGCAATTAAATATACATCCGTATTTTTAAGCTAGTAGCGAAGTACTTGGCTATTGGGTTGTAGAGACCCTCGGGGACTAACAGTAAACCAGCAGAGGCCTCGACCCAGGGGTCATAATGTAAAACTTATACAGTACCAATTTTGATGCACCAGATGCGCATTTCGATCTCTTTCATCCATCAAACTGATAGGATGAGGTGAAACAGCTATTAAAGGCGGCCCCCTTTTCCCTCGTCGATAAAAGCAATTCTACTGTACAAAAGTTGAAATTTTATACATAGACGCCACAGACGATGGTTTCTGAATAATTTTAATAGTTTCTTTTGTGTTTAATCAAGAGGAATGTCGAAATATCAATTGATTTTCTAACCCCATAACAAGCAGTTTTTGTCATGGTACTCCTTCATGAATATTGATAAACAAAGTGGTCGGGTCTTAACACAAAGGACAACATTCACTTTAGGAGTATGTAATGGTTATCTTCTAGCATCCGAGTAATATTCACATCAAATAGATGGGCGGTCCTTCTGTCACGAGTGCACGGAGAGCACGAGTGAGAGAAGGACCGCCCATCTATTTGATAATGTGAATATTCCGAGGATGTTAGAAGATAACCGACTTGTCACACATTTCAAAAGCTTCTCATTTTACATTTATTGAACCATACATTCAATACAATGGTAGATTGACATAGATGCATGTGTATATAAAATTTAATACGCTTTACCCGTAAAACAGCAAACCTAACTTAACGAAAATTGATTATCCCTGTCAGTATCAATCACATATTGGTGGCTTGCTTCATAAATAATTTTTCAGGAATTTAATTCTATACATGTATTTTGTACAAATGTTTTAAGAAAACGTGTATAACACAAATATTAAAGTAGGAAAAGGATTAAAGACTTGCATTAGCAAACTCTTTATAAAATGAGAGAGAGAGAGAGAGCTATTTAACATTACTGACTGCAAAAACGGTCACAGGTATGTGTATAGATGTATTTGTTACATAACACTTCTCGTCTGTTTCAACGCCCCAGACATCGATCGGTGCACGCTTTGCCCGTGAAACAGCAAAAGTAACTTCACGAAAACTGAATTATCCCTGTCTTGTTTCTATTGTGTAAATCTGATGTTAGTACCGCCCATGCGATAACAAGGTGGGAGGAGCTCGTTTTATCACATATGCGATAACAAAACCCTATTGATGATAACCAGATACAATACCTGAAAAACAAAAGAAAATCACTGTAAATATGTGACAAGAATAGATATCGTGTTTTCCCCACTTACAAACCACGTGATATCATTTAATTGTATTAGAATCTTTTTTTATGAAATGGAAGCTATGCATGATTTTCACTGAATGCTGCACATGTGGTCGGTATTGTGTTAATGTATGTTATTTATTCGTTGTGATGAAAGGTGATGATACTGCTAATACATGTACCTAAACACGGTATGAAAATCACATTCGGTCAATATATTTTTAGATACCGCCGCTAAAAGAATGAAATTAGAAATCAGTACAAATCTTACTGTTATTCAGATAGTTATTTTCAACTAAATTGTATCTGGGTTCTCTCTTCCGCCAATAAAAACTGGTCGCCACCATATAACTGAAAAATTGTTGAGTGTGGCGGAAAACATCATTCAATCAATCAAATTCAACTAAATAAGGAAATGACAGTGTATATGTAGAACTCTTATCTGTCAATATACGATTCATTCAACACTATATTATATTATATTGTGATGTACTAAATAGATGTCACAAGTGCAAAAAAAATAAAGACACTCCTCTCCTTTTCTCAGACTCTTTACCGAATTTGCCTTGAAGCAAAATTATTATGAATATCTGGGCTCGAATTAATTTTTGTCAAAATACCTTGATTATTTATTTTTCATATCAAAAAAGCACGTGTGGTGAAAATTTATTTACAGTATACGCGTAAGTGTAAAGTTTTGATAAAGAAAGTAAAACCATACTAATGCATTCCACTTTGCATATACTTGTAATGTAAACAATGGAGATATACAATTATATGTTTAGATAATTAGATTCAGAAACGTCAACTTATTTCTGATATTGATAACTACACGTGTATATAACTAAATGCAATTTATCAAAATTTGGTGTGTTGGTAAATAAATTACAGATACATGTTTACTGTATGTATCGAATACACTCTGTGTAAAGTACATGACGTTGAAGGCGTGTTTATGTTCCTAAAACAACGGACAATACATCTTAATCACGTGGTATCGTATATTGTATAGAGCGAGCTATTCCGGGAAGGTCATCGAGTTCAAACAGGTTTCCATAATGGAGAGGCTTCTAGTAAAACAATTTGCTAATCTTTATTTTGAAATATCGGCAATATGGGCTACATTTTATTTCCAGATCTGTAAAAGAATGGGCGGGGCCAAATTCCTATGGGAATTACAGCTAATGAGGAAACCACAAGGTTAAACTCAGAATTATATATCGTTTGTTGCGAATGTATGCGCCATGTAACACTTAAATCATAAAAGTGCAAATGTTAATGAGTTGAATTATGTAAATTTTAACACAAAACAAAAACAAATAATTTTATAAATACATTAGGGGTCATTTCATATAGCCATTTCACTTCATCCTTTGCTGTGTAGCATAATTATGGGTCAGTGGTCACTCTAGATCATATTGCAATTTGATCAATTTAAATCTCTTTTGCAGGAGTATTACTACTTTAATTGAAATTCAATACTATTTTGAAGGTTTTTGATTTGTCTGTCTAAATCTTACCACATTTCAAATGAGGATCCTCTTATTTTTACAGAGTGTTGGTATGGGTATTGAAGATGTGCATGTGGGAAGAAGTTTGATTTTCTTCAATTTGTTTTTTAGAAAAAATGCAGATTGTTCAGCATGTCGGTTTTGAGAAAATATTACATAGAGAGCACACGATTTTTCTAACTCTTACCACAGTTTTCAAGTGAGGACCTTCTTATTTTACAGAGTGTTTGTATGAATATTGAGGATATGCATGTAACAAAGATTATATTTCTTGTAGGGGCCAGCCTTGTGTACATTTAATGACGGTGTCTTCTCGGAAAATGACTGGAAAGGCATAAAAAAGATTTATACCAGTGTGAAGGAGAAAGATGCCCTTAAAATTGGACGATTCGGTTTAGGATTCAAATCTGTATTTCATCTTACAGGTAATCTTTCCACATCATAGTCTCTTACCGCAATGCAAACAATGTCACATAAACTTAAAGTCACAGAGTCTATCTTTTATCTCAAAAATGACATCACAATATCTTGCAAGAAGAACTCCAAAAAACACATTTGTAGTATTAATTATTATCTATAGCTACAGCACTTTGAAATTGAAGTCATTTTGAAGTTTTAGCCCTTTATAAAAATTTTGTCTGGAGGACAATATATTAAACTGGTACCCCGCTGATTGGTGGCTACACACAAACATAGAGATGCGAAGTCAACAGGGTACCAGTTTAGACAAATGAGAACAGGGAATTATTTTGTAATTACTATCGTATCCAATGTGTTTGAAAACATTCTGAAGAACTTTTTGTGATTTTCTAGTTATGATCTTAAATTTTACCACCTTTTTGGAACATGCAAAATTTCACTAATATCTTAGACCCTATGCCTTTAAGGTAGAAGAGGGTATCATTATAGGCAGGTGATATTTACCATTTAATTTGCATCGTGGTCCATGAGCCTCTGCTGTCGTATTTCACATCTAATTGATGTTTACAGATTGGTTGTACTTTGATAGCATATATCTTATTTAATGAGTTTCTTAACATGTACACTGCAAAGACAATATTTGAGGCGAGATTAACATTCGGTTAATTGTTCACTAGATACGCCCATCATAGTGAGTGGAGACCGATTGCTGGTCATCAACCCCACTAGGACCACAGAGAAAGTTTGTCACAATGTCACATTCAAAAAGCTGACCTCTGAAAAATACAAAGGGACTCTGTGGCCAGTACTAAAAAGAGTTTTCAAAATGGATGCAGGAGGATTTTTTGGATTTGACACATCTTCTGTGGAGGAAGAAAATTATCCAAGTATGTATCATACCAGTCGTTTTCTGTACCGGATTAGTGCTTCCTGTTACATGTACTATTCTAGATCACCAGAGTCGGTTGATTTATTGCAGTCCATTTGTTAATTGCACATTTATATCTTGATGACGACGGAACTCTTTCCAAATTAGGTAGAAAGCCTCTTTAAGGTGATCAAAAACTAAATTGTAAATTTCTTGACTTAGCGACCACAGTGGCAAGGCAAACATGATGATTTTCAAAAGTCTTCCTCTCCCCCAGTGTTGTACATGTAAAGAGAAAACTAAATTATCACACAGGACATGAATCAAAATTATAAATTCAACCTTCTCTTGGGAAGAGTTCTTTTGTGGTTTCAGAGGTGGCATTTCCCTATCCCACACAATTAAGTAATGAAGGATTAATTTTATATCTGCATTGCCTGTGACAAGACATTTGTTTTGAGCCATGAAACCCTGACTTTGGAGTTTGACCTACTTTTAAGCAAAGTTAATCTATCCAATATCTCTAGAAGTATTTTATCTATTGATTCCTTTTAGGGAGCATATAATCGCCGTCATATTTCCGAGGTCATAACCTTAAACCGTTCATTAGATTCACATGATTAATCACAAATGTTCCTTGAGATGAGGACTTTTAGACCAAGGTCATTTTGGAAAGTTCAAGGTCACTTAGAACATATACCTTATATAAGTAAATTTTCTTTATTTCATGCTTTGAACAGGTATTGATCATATATCACACAAATAAGTAACACGCAAAAAGCTTTCAGACAATGGCCACAGAAGTTCATGTTGTAAAGGTCAAGGTCACTCAGTAAATATACCTTATAAAATGAAACAATCTTCATTTCAACAATATTTCAACAATTATTGATATTTTAGACCAAGGTCTTTCAAGGTAATTTTGGAAAGATCAAGGTCATTCTAAACATCCATACCTCTAAATTTATACATGTTGCCAATAAACTCCGAAATGGTTGCTCCAGAGTTACTGCTTGTACCTTTAGTACTGTTCCATATGTAAGGTAAAGTAAGTAAGCTATAATAGAATCTTACCTGATTAGTAAATTTCTTAATTAAAAACATACTTTCGTTTTCGATGAACTACCCTGAAATAGCGAAAAAGGGGGGTAAAGTGGCGGATCTAATGACAACTTAAGATGATACGATATGAAGTAAATCCATTGTATATCGATGCTTGATTTTGATCTTACAGAAGAAATAAATTTTGATATGGTTGAATAATAAAATCCGCCAGTTGGATTCTTTAATCTCTGATTTCATTCCTGAATCGGTTTTATGGAAATTTTCAGAACGAAGCGCCCAGAATGAGGCAGCATCGTTGTCACTAAAATTAGGTCTACAACTAATCGCACATTCTTAGGCTTTCCGCAAGTCGAAACACAACCCGAGAAGTTTCAATTGGTTTACAAAATGATGTGTTGGTGAATACTTATGATGATTTTGACTAGGCATATATTAATCATTTTATGAAGACCATATATACATATCATTCAACGAAGGGCAACCCCTCCCGAGACCAACGATCTGACACATCGATATTTTTTTTAATACGATATGAATCTGATATTTTCTATGTTCTTCATTTTCTTTTGTGATTATAGAGGTCACTGTTACGACTTTTTGTAATAATTTATCAACAGTTACTAATATGTACAAACACATGGACAAACACCAAAAAAAATATTTTGGCTGAACATGGTTTGTGAGGATACAGATCTTACGATAAATAAATAAATAAATGTTTATTCGGTATATACATACATACAAACATACATACATAAATACCAAGGATAACCCATGAAAGCTCGAAAGCTTCTTTCTAATGGGGTCCTTTGATGCACGGATGTTTTCGCTAAGGGTCATTTATGTGTGAGAAAACTGGAGTACCCGGAGGAAACCCACGTGTCCGAGCGGGAGACCGCCATACCCTGTAACATACAACCACTGCCGATCATGGGGATCGAACTCGGGGCGCAGCGGTGAGAAACGAGAGCGCTACCTGGACATCCATTAGTACGGAATAAGTCGAAAACTGTCCAGTATGTCAGATATCGAATGATCCGGGACTGTTCTGGGAAATTTGTCAGATATTGAATGATCCGCGACTGTTCTGGGAAATTTGTCAGATATTGAATGATCCGAGACTGTGCTAGGAAATTTGTCAGATATTGAATGATCCAGGACTGTTCTGGGAAATTTGCACCTTATGAATTTAGAGATAAAACATTTTACCAAAATTAGGTTATACAGCTATTTAGAATACTGAGTTTCAAATTTTGAAATTATGAACGTCTGTAACTTTTGTCGTTGGTTAACTATTCGGCATGATGGATTACCATTGCATTCATAAAATTATTTTCTAGTTTTCAATACGGAGAGGGATCATTTACATGTATGTTACAGAAGAAATTTGGAGGTCCAAGTGACTTCCTAATAATCAAGTTTTATTTACTGTATATGATATCAATAAATATAACATAACTAATGCACACAATTATTATTAATTGTTCTTAAATTCATTTGAATTAAATATATCATTCATTCAATTCATGTGCACAACAATTCAAACATGCATGAAGAAAGTCCTTCCTCTATGCAATATTATTTAATTGTAATTTCCTGCACTTGCGCGGGTTTTCATCTGGCATACCTAAAATGAGAAAAAATGCCTTATTTCAACAGTTTTTGAACAGGTATTGATCATAAATCACACAAACAAATAATAGGGAAATGACTTTCAAACAAAGTCACGCAAGGTCAACGTCACTCAACGTATACATGTACCATAAATATGAAAAAGAAACCTTCATTTCAACAATATTTCAACAGTTATTGACTATTGTGCGAGTCATTCGTCATACTCTTCACTTTTCATCAAATAGATCATTGGTTAGATGCATTTCGGGCAGCATCCAACAGTTTTTCTGATAATGTTTTCCAGATACTCTGTTTTGGTTTCCTTTGAGGCAAGAACCATCTTCACTTCTGGACAAGGTCTGTCCACCCTCCAAGATAAAGAGCCTAATGGAGTCCTTCAGGAAAGAGGCAGACACCATTCTCCTGTTTCTTCAGAACATTAACACAATCACCATCATGGAAAACAAGGACAGCATACTGTATGAAGTTACAATAGAAGGAGTAGGTGCATCCAAGCAAGAGTTTTCCAAATCCAGAACATTCATACAGAATCAGTTGAAGAGCTTAAAAACTAAACCAGACCATTCCTTAAGCGTCACTTACAATGCTCAGCTGACTACCAGCAATGTAAAAGAGGGACACCAAAAGACAGAAAGGTTCAAAATAGTCAGCTTCTTCCAAGGCACAATGGAAATGTCACAACCTCTTAGGAAGCTGTCGGAGGAAGGCGACAATGTTCCGTTTGTAGGGGTAGCTTACCCACTGCAGTTAGATGAATCGTTCAATGCACACGTTTTCTGTTTTCTACCCTTGCCTCTGCAGTCCAAAAGTTTGACCAATTTACCCATACATGTGAATGGGTTCTTTAACCTTGATCCAACAAGGGATCATGTCTTACAAGCCACAGCAGGGCAAGTTGGAAAGAGAGATGATAAAATTACATGGAATGAGCTGTTGATCATTGAGGTAATGTCTCGGGCATATGTGAAGCTGTTTGTGGATCTCAAAAGGGAAGGTAGCCCAGCAGAAATTATCTACCGTTGTTTGCCAGAAGTTGAAAAAGTTGACTGTGAACTATGGAGGAAACTCCTTCCACCAGTCTATGAGCATGTCTTCAAAATGGAAGTCTTTCAGACAAAGAAGAACACATGGGTTAGTTTTGAAAATGCTGTATTTGATGTGTTTGATAAGGAAAAAGGAGAAATCACCAGAGAAATAAGACACCAAGTCATAGAACTGATCAAAGACTATGATCAAAACATAGTCTTGTTGCCCAAGAATTTGAAAAGTTTAGTGGAGTCCTGGACTATGTACAACTTTCTTCCTGAAGTTCATCCAAAAGTAATCAGTTCAGGATATGTAGCTGGCCTTTTACACAAAGATCCACAATATAAACTGAAGTCCAGAGAAAGCAAAATAATCCTACTAGACTACTTTTTGAGATGTGCTGATCCTAAGGATTTCAGAGAACTGGAATTGTTGCCCTCAGATGATAAGACACACTTTCTGTCTTTTGTATCCAAAGGACCCTTATACTTGTGTTCTGATAAAAAGACAGCTGCATTGTTTCCAAAGCTAGAGAAACAGTTTCTGTCAAATTTGCCAAAAGACGTGACAACCAGGCTTCTGAGAATTCCAAACAGTAAGTACCTTTACAAAAACCCTACAATATTGTAGTAAACTTTACACTTAGTTGTTATTGGTTAAGATTATCAATTTCTTGTAAAAAGGGGGGTGGGGGCAAATGTTGCAATATCTAAAATCTCATTCACAAGCTTGTACGTGTACTGCAGTTCTCCAAATATCATAATCAAACTAGACACTAGTAATTAAAAACAAAATTGTTTGACTTGGACTAGATAATCTAGCCTCACAGACTGAATAAGAAATGCTTCGAACAGAATTTTTCACTCATCAAGGTGTCACCAGCAGTAGAAGTGCCACAAATTTAGACTTGGGTGATGTACAATTGATTGATTGATTGAATATTGTTTAACGTCCCTCTCAAGTATCTTTCACACATATGGAGACGTCACCATTGCTGATGAAGGGCTGCAAAATTTGGCCTATGCTCGATGCTTACGGCATTTCAGCAGGGAGGGATCTTTATCGTGCCACACCTACTATGACACGGGACCTTGGTCTTTGTGGTCTCCTCCAAAGGACCGCCCTATTTAGTCGCTTTTTACGACAAGCAATGGGTACGAAGGACCTATTCTAACCCGTAATCCCATGGGATTAGTGATATCGAGAGGAGGGTTTATTTTGTTCGAACACTTGCTGTGACCTAGGTTTTTACGATCACAGTCTTGAGCACCATGAATATGCCAACATTTGTGGCACTTCAAGTATAGTTGGCTCGATATGAGTGGAAGATTCTTGAATGGGGCGTAAAACAAACAAACAAAATACAGTTACTGCAGAAACAATGCGGTATTGATCGATAAAAATATAAGACACCGTGATTTTGATTTAAACATATTTTATTGTATAATCACAATTCTCGCCTGTTTTATAGCTTTGCCATGGGGTGTAGATATCTTACCTTAGGCCAATGAATTTAACAGTTTTGAGGAGGAAGAATTGTGAATTTCATTGTTCCTGTATATTTGGAACTGATTAGGAGGGCCAAAACCTAACAGATACACAATCTTTAAAATCTTTCAGTAGACAAACTGTTGAGAAAGGAGACATCTACCAAATTTGAAGGAATCTGATGTTCCGGATCTCTGGGTCAAAAGTTGAAAATGACATGGCATTTCTAAGAATCTTTTCCTTTACTACTGAACATATGGTGAACAAAGTTTATAGGAATAGCTTCTACAAACAAGGTTTAGATGATCTAAACGAATCTACATGTCTATCTTCTGCCCCCCCCCCCCCCCCCTTTCCCACTGTGCATCTCGGCAACAGTGTTGTTATTAGCTCTTCTGAGCCAAAGGCTCAAAGAGCTAATGCTATGGCCATTTGTGCGGTGTGCGTAAACTTTTTAGAAAAAGGGCTATAACTCAAGAACCCCTTGGTCAATTTTTTTCAAATTTGTTACAGGGTATCATTGGCCAAAGGGCTTTCATACATACTAAATAGAGGGATGTGACCCTTTAACAAGGGGAGATAATCAGGAAAATACAAACAAAAGTAGTGGTTGCTAAAAAATCTTCTTCTCAAGAACCACAGGGCAGATTATCACCAAACTTACACATAAGGATGAGGATATGTTGTAGATTAAAAATTGTTCAAGGCATTACCCTGGGGCAAAGGGCGTGGTCTCAAAGTCACTTCAAAGTTGACATAAATTTATAAAAATTTTAAATTCCTTAAATCTTAGATATTTTAGTCATTATAAGGACTAGGATCATCAAATTTTGACAGTTGATGCATCTTAGGACCTTCTGTCAAGTTGTCTCAAAAGTAGATCACTGTGACCTACTTTTTGAATTTTGCAGGTATTTATTTTAAAATTAATTTTGATGCATATCCTAGACACTATGAAGCCTATGATCATCAAAACTTGTCAGTTGGTGGATCATGGGACCTTGAAATGCGTCAACTGAAAAATAGATCACCGTGACCTACTTTCTGAATTTTATGGCTTATCATTTATAGATGTATTTTAAGTTGTTATTTCAAATACCGAGAGGTTTAGAATCATCAAATCTTGTAAGTTGATGCATCTTGAGGCCTTGAAACATATTTATAAAAAAAGTAGGTCACAGTGACCTACTTTTTGAATTTTGCAGATATTCAAATTTCACATTTTCAATTTTAGATGCATATTTTGGGCACTGTAAAACCTAGGATCATCAAACTTTGTCAGTTGATGCGTCTTCAGTCTTCGGTTTGTGTCGACCAAAAAGTAGGTCACCGTGACCTACTTTTGGTATTTGACAGCTAAATTACTATATTTCAGACACTATTTGACCTACAATCATCAAACTTTGTCAGTTGATGCATCTTGAGTCTTCGGAGTGTATCGACCAAAAAGTAGGTCACTGTGACCTACTTTTGGCATTTGACAGTTATATTTATATATTTCAGTCACTAATTGACCTACAATCATCAAACTTTGACAGTTGATGCATCTTGAGTCTACGGAGTGTGTCGACCAAAAAGTAGGTCACCTTGACCTACTTTTGGAATTTGACGGCTATATTTATATATTTCAGTTACCATTTGACCTACAGTCATCAAACTTTGTCAGTTGATGGGTCTTGCATGTTCGAAGGGTTTCGACCAAAAAGTAGGTCAACTTGACCTACTTTTGGAATTTGACAGCTATATTTATATATTTCAGATACTATTTGACCTACAGTCATCAAACTTTGTCAGTTGATGCGTCTTGCATGTTCAAAGGGTGTTGACCAAAAAGTAGGTCACTTTGACCTACTTTTGGAATTTGACGGCTATATTTATATAATTCAGATACTAGTTGACCTACAGTCATCAAACTTTTCAGTTGTTGGGTCTTGCATGTTTGAAGGGTGTTGACGAAAAAGTAGGTCATCTTGACCTACTTTTGGAATTGGACGGCTATATTTATATATTTCAGATACTATTTGACCTACAGTCATCAAACTTTGTCAGTTGATGGGTCTTGCATGTTCGGAGTTCGCTGACCAAAAAGTAGGTCACCATGACCTGCGATTGGAATTTGACAGCTATATTTCAATATTCAGATACTAATTCGCTTAAAATCATCAAACTTTGTCAGTTGATATTTCTTGGGTTCTCAAAATGTGTAAACCAAAAAGTAGGTCACATTGACCTACTTTTTTGGAATTCTTAGGATTTAACTAAAGATTTAGAATACTAAGAGGCTAAGAATAGAAATGGTGGGGTTGTACAATTTATCAGAAGAGTGATTCTAGGCCCTTGGGCCTCTTGTAAAAAGATAGAAACACGTTATGACCAAAATCTTTAGCATGTCCCACTCTCCATTTAACACTTCCTATGTATATGCAAGGTTTTGGTGTGTGTTGTTCAAGAGACTACTAAGGGCATCTTGTTGTATTTTGTAGATGTGGTGAAGGAATGGTCTCCTGAAAATTTTTCACATCTGTTGAAAGAATCAATCAAAGTTCAGGGAATTAAATCGGCCTCCATGCTCAACATCAAAGACAGAAAAAAGGTGTCATTGTGGATTAAAAAAGTATGGACATTTTTTTCAGAAAATCAAGAACTGATTCAAGAGGTTGAAACGTTTCCCATTCTACCGGAGAAGGGAACTGGACAAAAAATGATTCAAAAACTTCATGTCTTGAAAGGAGATTATATGCTATCAAAATCACTTAATTTGTCTCCACTTCCAAATTCAGTGGAAAACGTTTTAGAAGCGTGTGGTTTGATATTACTAGAAGAGGTTTTATTTGTCCAATATCCAGCAGTTACAAAATATATTGCACAGCCAACAGTCAAAGATGTTTGCAAAATGATGGAAAAAGCCTTTAGAACTGATGAAAGATGTGTTGCCAAAATTAACTGTTTATCATATACAGTGAGGAGAGAGTTTGCTCAATTCATGGCAACTAATGCCCCATGTGATATGACAAATTCCTTAACCAAATTTCTAAGGAGAGTGAAATTATTCCCAGTATCCTATTCACACGGAGCCACCCAAGACCTTTATGCAGTTGATGATGTTAAAGGAACAGCACCCAAAGGTTTGAAAAATTTCCCTGTCAATTATTGCATTCTTCTGATCGATGATGATTATCGATATCTGTCTTTTATTGAGAGTTTGGGTTGCCAGGAATATGACGAAGAAAGGTTGATGGAGGAAACTTTGTGCAGAATATGTAGCAATGAAGTTTATCAGGCAAGGGAAGTGGCCTTGTTTATGAAATATTTCATGGATAAACTCAATGACTCTACCCCTAATAAGCAGTTAGAGATTGCAGCTGCTATTCCATTTATTGAGAATGGAAATAAAGAATTCAAACCTCCAAAGGATTTCTTTGATCCACTGAATGCTGAGTTGTGTGAGCTTTTCCTTGGAGAGGAAAATATTCGCTTTCCAAATAACACTGGAAAATTACAAAGCATTGATTTGAATCTACACAAACTGAAGTTACTGAAGATAAAATCCACGACAGATATCAATACAAAGGATTTATTGGAAACAATCACTTTTATAGAAGCAAATGGTGCAAAACTTGATTGCTCTAAACTGAAGAAGAAGGCAAATGCTTGCTTAAGGGTTGCTACGAATTTGCAGCAGGAATCAGAATTTGAAGACTTCATTCATAGAATAAGGCAACTGCATTGGATTCCAGTGATGGAAATAAGACCACTCAAATATCCAAAGCAGATGAAATGGAGAGGAGAGGAGAGAAAAGGACCATGCAAGCCCACCGAAGCTTGTTCGCAAGATTATAGTTCACTAGTTGGATCTGTGTGTTTCATATCTGACTGTGATCAAACTCAAAACCTGTTAGACAAATTACTACATCAACCAACCTCAGATTTGGTCATTCAACAATTGAAACATTTATCAGAGAGGTATAAACATTCAAAGAATACAATTGAATACGAGTTGATGCTTAAAGAGTTGTATGAGTATTTGGCCTCAAAGCCCATATATATAGAAGATTTGAAATTGGAAGATGTTGTTCCAACCAAATCATCATTCACAAAAAGTTCAAATGTCTACCTTGAATCTCTTCCAAATACTCTCCAAATATCACTAGAGCCTTACATGTACCAGTTGAGTGAAAAATGGTTGGGGGAATTTGAAATGAGATTTTTTTTTATTTCTATTGGCTGCAAAGACAGATTGACATATGAAAATCTCATATTTGTTCAAGAAAAAATCAGTGCTTACCATAACACTAGAGAGAGGCCATTAGAAAGCACCGAGATTGAAAGAGATTTGTCAACGTTGGTAAACATTTTGGAGATTTTGAAAGAAGTGCGAGATGAATTATCCCAAGAAGAACTATGTCGTGTTTTATTTCCAGTTCAGACAAATTCAAAGAAACTTGTTCTGAAGCAATCTCTTGAGTGCACTTATACAGATGACAATTCTCTAACAGATGAATTCTCAAAATTGGAGGATGATGGAGAAACAGAAGAAGACAAAGAACTTCATTTTGTTCATGAAAGGATTAGAAACTCCATTGCAGAGTGCCTTGGTGTTCCTTCTTTGACACGTAGAGTGATGGAAAGTGGTGGAATTGTTGATTTGGAGTTTGAGCAATGGGGGCAAGAAGAACCACTCACAACAAGGATACGAAATATTTTAGATGATTACACAGATGGTCTGTCTGTATATAAAGAAATGCTACAAAATGCTGATGATGCTGGAGCAAGCTGTATGAAAATACTTTACGATGAGAGAAAAAATGAGCAAGCAAGAACGGGTTTGATTGATAAAGGTATGGAAGAGTGCCAAGGACCTGCTCTCTGGTTTTACAATGATGCCAAATTTGAAGACAAAGATTTTCAGAATATCATCAAACTTGGAGGTGGAACTAAAAAATCAGAAGAGACAAAAATTGGTAAATTTGGATTAGGATTCTGTTCCGTTTACAATGTGACGGATGTTCCCAGTATTGTCAGTGGAAAATACCTTGTTTTCTTTGACCCACGAACAATACATCTTGGGAAAGCTATCAAGGACAAATCAAAGCCAGGCCTTTGCATTCCGATATCAAAGGTGGTGAATAAGTTCCGAAAGCAGTTCATGCCTTACAATAAGATTTTCCAATGTGATCTTTCACCAGAAAGTCGTGGGGAAGAGTTTGATGGTACTCTCTTTAGACTTCCTTTACGCACTGCTAAACAAGCTGTAGACGACCCAAATGGCATCTCAACAACGGAGTACAAACGGGGAGAGGTAGTGTCTATCATAAAGAAATTTATGGAATCAGCCGGCAATCTATTGCTGTTTACCCAAAATGTGGGAAGAATAGAGCTACACTATCTGCAAAGTGATGATCCAGAAAAATGTGAACTGTTGTACTCGGTTGAAAGGAAAATTGGACATGGACAAGGCATGAAGATTCTTGAAGAGGCCAAACAAAGGATAGGTGAAGATATTATTCAGACACTACAATTTGACATCGCAGTAGAAGTGAATACCACTGTCATCAAAAGCCTACTAGTAAAAGATTATGAAAATATGACTGGATCAACTTCCAACTGGATTGTGTCCTGGGCTGTTTCAGACACGGAGCTAGATATTCCAGGATGTCTTCCTGTAGCCAGTACAGCAATTCCTCTCTCTTTTTCACTCAATGGCAGTGGACAAGTACCCTATGGATTTTACAACACTGGACATGTATTCTGTTTCCTTCCCCTTCCACAAAAAAGTCAAACATCAGTGCATCTCAATGGATGTTTTGCTGTAGAACATAGCAGAAAGAGAATTGTCTCTCCATCTCCAGACAACGTGTCAGAAGAACGTGCAGACTGGAATCATTCTCTGATGTCACACGCACTTAGCATGGCTTATATAAATATGCTGGAAAATATCAAAGAATGTGCTCAGTTAGAAAACTGTCTGTACTCCACAGCATGGCCGGTGTCCCATGAAGGAAATGCTTTCAACCCACTTGTGTATGCATTTTATGAAAATATTTCTCAAAATGATTCCAAAGTATTTTTTTTCAATGGGAATTTACTTCAGAAGTTTTCTCTCAAGGAATGTGTTTTTTTGGATAGTGATTTGCAAAATGATTCCATGGTTGGTAAAACTGCTTTCCAGTGCTTGCAGCAGTTCAATCCTTTCCAGAGGCAAGTGATGTATATGGATTGTACAATACAAAAGGAGTTCGAGAATGCCAACTGTGAAAATTCCTTACAGGCACAAATATGTCTCGAGAAAAGCTTTCATACACAGGTATTCCTTGTAAATCTTCAAAATGAGTTTTGGAATTCTGAGATCAGAAAAGAAGATCGTAGAAATCTTCTGAAGCGCATCCTGAGCAACAAAAATCTTTTAGGGGTTCGAGAAAAAATGAAAGATATTGAATGTATTCCAACAAAGCCAGACGGATTACTACGAAGACCATCAGATTTAATCAATCCATACTCTAAAATCATTAGCAACATGTTCTGCGACTCTGACAATAGATTTCCTGATGATGAATTCATTTCACCAGATGTCAAAGAATCTCTAATGTCTCTTGGGATGAATACAGATCATTTGTCTGATACATTATTGCTTGAAAGACTACGAAGTGTAAATGTTTGTGCTCAGATTGATTGTGATTTGGCAAAGAACAGATTTAGAGCTTTGATGAGATATATGACACATTGCAGTTTAAGCCCGGAAGTGTTGAAAGAAATCCAGGGGATTCCATTTCTTCCCGTGATGGTAAAACCAAAGAACTGGCCATGCAAATGGTTTTCAACCAGTGAGTTCCATTTTACAGCTCCTAATGACTTGTTCAGGATGGATTGCAAGTTCCTGATAGGAAGTGTTCAGAAAATTCTTGATGAAACCATTGTAATTGAATCAGAAGATGTATTCCTGACAAAACTTTCCATTAAGAGCGTGACTGATGTGAAGAATAATCTTGTTATTGGCCAGCTTCAAGCTATTTCAGAATTACAAAATAGGGTCACCACTTCTATTGAAGAATCTACCAATATGGAAAGGATATGTGATGCAGTATATAAGTATTTAAACAGTACACCAAAAGATGATTTGAAGCAGTTTCAGGATTTATTTTGTATTTGGTTAGCTACATCCAACAAGCTAGTGAAACCTTGTCGCTCATCACTATGCAGTTCAGATGATGCCCCACCCTACATTTACAAAGTTGATCTCAAGTGGTCCAGTTACGATATCTTCCTGCTGAATGTGGGTGTTCATCACCATGTAGAACCAGAGTTAATATTGGAAATTTTGAAGGTCATTGAGATGAAAGAGGGGGGAATGGTGGACAATTTGGATGCTGTTGTCAGACTGTACAATTTGCTGTCTCGCAGCAAGTATGTGAAAGGTTTTCCTCAGCTTCTACCAGACGTAGGTGGTATAATGAGAAAGCCCAGTGATATGTGTTTTGAGGATGGAAATGAAAAGATTATAGATGCCGATAAACTGGTTTTCACTCATGCAGATCTAACAGTCAAAACATGCAAGAAATTCAAAGTGCAATCCAAAAGTGCAAAGTTTATCCGAAGATTCTCAACAGGCATTCCCTTTGGACAAAAAGAAAAACTTGTCACAAGACTTAGAAATATTTTGGAGGACTACCCATGTGATATTTCAATACTGAATGAACTAGTCCAGAATGCTGATGACGCAAAAGCAACAGAAATACATTTTGTGTACGACCGACAATCTCACTCTACAAAGGGACTTTTTGACGAATCCATGAAGGATATTCAGGGACCGGCACTTGTTGTATTTAATGACACATGTTTCTCCGAGAAAGATATTGAAGGAATATCAAATTTAGGGGAGGGCAGTAAATCCACTGATCCAAACCAAACGGGTCAGTTTGGCATCGGGTTTAATGCTGTTTACCACATTACCGATGCTCCATCTTTCTTGACCAAAGGAGAGCAAACTCCAAATGGTGGAACCTTGATCATGTTTGACCCACATTGCAGATACATACCTGATGCAACACAAGAGAGTCCAGGAATGAAAGTTGATAATCTTGATTGTGTCAAAGAGAAATACACAGGTACTTACAACACGTATCTCCAGGAAAATCTCCCAGCTTCTACAGGAACCTGGTTCCGTTTTCCTCTCCGAACGAAAGAAATGGCAGAAAAATCAGAAATTATAAAAAATGGGGAGATTGATGAAATGATCATGGAAACCATTTTAATGAAATTTCAACAGGAAATGTCCAATTCTCTGTTATTCTTGAATAATGTACAATGCATAAAATTGTCAGAAATTAACGAAGAAGGAAAAATGTCAACTAGGTGTGAAGTAAATGCTAAATTTCTTCAAGACACAGAATTAAAGGACATGAAATTGTTTCAGTCAAAGTGTGATCGAGAGTTGCTATCATTGAAGAAAGGAGAGATTGTTCTTGGAGAGCATCCTGGATTTAATTGTAATTATCGCATTACATTGAACGGGAAAGTTCGTGAACAGCAGTGGCATGAAATCTGGGCGATTTCAAGAGTATTCGGGACAATGACAGCAGTGGCAGTACCAGATTTGTTGAGGAGTGGTTACAGGACGAAGAGAGTGAACCTTTCACCAAGGGCTGGCATTGCAGCTTGTCTAGAAACAAATTTTCCTTTTGCAGAGCAAGACGATAATTTTGTTGACTCTACCACCAGTTCGCCGTTAATTTCTATTGACGATTGTCATTTTATGGAGCAAGACAGTAATTCTGTTGACTCTCACATCAGTTCACCGTTAACTTCTAAGACATCCAGGGCATTTTGCTTTTTGCCATTACCTGGACCAACTGGGCTCCCAGTTCATATAAACGGTCACTTCGCTCTGAATGCGAGCCGAACACATATCTGGAGAGATGACCAAGAAGAACACACTTTAAAGGGTTCATGGAATGAATTGATATTGAGTGACGTTTTACCATTTGCATACATAACTTCCATGCAGTTCCACAGGCAGATTTTGTTTACAGATTCTGAGTGTATTCATGCTGAAAGTATTGAGAAATACAACAGATATTTCCCAATCATTGACCAGATAAAAGATGATATATGGAAAACAGTTGTAGAGGTATTTTACAACAGAGTTCTGTCTCATGAAATTGCTTTGTTTCCAGTATTGCTTGATGAAGAAACGATCATATCAATGAGGAAAACGGACTTCATTCTTGCAAAAGTGGTTATGATCCAAGACGAGGAAAATTCGGTTGTTGCCTTTGTACCTCTGAAGAGCAAGGAGCAGGAATTCCCTGCATACTTTAACGAAATAGAAATGACCTTGGAAATGAATCGCAAGATGTCAGAAAAAGAAAGATTCTCCAAGACCAATGAGACAATTGATGCTTCTATGATAGAAATAATTCAAAGAAAAAACCAGCAAGAAGCTGCAGAAATCACAAAACTTC